>NC_135871.1:21931102-21983602 GCF_031162955.1 Sander vitreus | reverse complement strand
GCTTTCACACAGGGACCAGAGGTCAGAGGTCAGGGTCATCTGTCGAAATGCTAAAGTAGAGCAGCGCTGAAGTCCAAATTAGCTCAATGTCCTCCCTCTAGTGATGACATTTTGGCCTACAAGAGAACCCTTTTGTTTTTCACAACATCTGACAGTCAGCAGCTTTATATTCAGTGTGAATTCAGCAACCGGATCAGAGCTTCTGTGGAATGCACTATATGGTTGTAAGCTCACATTTTCTGTCTTTGTGGCAGAGAGGAAAAACGAAGTTAGTATAAATGCTCAACTAAAGCCATCCAACCACCACTGTCATTTCATTTTGGCGTTAAGGATAAACAACATTTAGAGAGGACACGTCAGCTGGAGGGGGTTAACAGGCTATTCTGGTCCCTCAGAGGCTCTCATTAGTTGATCTATTTTCTTCTAACATGCTGATAAACTGCTGAGCAGCTATTGGACAAGAAAAATCTAATTTAGTTTTGCATTTGTGCAAAAATGTGTTTTCTTTGGAGTTATCCAGTTATCCATGTAAATCAGAGCCATAGGCCTTCAACAAGAAAGACCCCAGATTCCTAAACTTATTTATCTCTGGTGAGCAAGAAAGTGTTTGCAGGACCTCAACACTGGATCATCTTCTTCCCGTTGTTCTCTCCTGCACGCCTCAAAAAGTAACCTGGTATCAGTACACAAAGCTGACATATATGACAGATGTCTCTGGTAATTTTGGCAGGTGGAGGTCAGGGAAAGGCAGCATGCCGTCATCGTCTATGTGTGTTTGAACTGTGTAGGCTTTGACTACTGCTCCCCACTCCAGCACAGAGCTGTGGATGATTCCCAGTCTGGCCTGTTCGTGAAACGCTGCTCCCAGCTCCCTGCCCAGGAAGATGTCTTGGATCTGGGGTGAAGACAAAGCCAAGGAATCTCTCTTCAATACATCCCTGTTGAATGTATTTGTGCCAAGGTGAGCTCCATAATCCCTGTCTGGGTCACTGTTTGAGTCTGTGTTCTTGGCTCTGTTTGCATCTGGACAGTGGTGAACCGGCTTCTGCACCAAGTTCACCACTGTCAGCCTCTCCAGGTGCTGCACAGCAAAATGTCCCTCCAGGGAAGAAGAAGGTGTTTCTCTAGATCCTCCAGGGCCACAGTGGATCAGGGTGAGGTGCCTCACCTCTGAGTTGTTGAGGAGACGTGCCGTGTTTAATGGCGACGTGAACCAAACAGTTAAACGCCTCATGCGGAAAACGGGAGACGAGTGCGACTGGGGGCGGTGCAGCATGGAAAGCTGAATGTCCTTGCATCTGCAGTCTGTAAGTGATGAGACGCTGCATGGTTGCGGGTCCTGGCTGCAGGAGTAGTAGAAAAAGCTGTTGTGGGTCACATAAGCCAGACGTAGGTCAGAGCGCTGCAGAGCCACCGACACACACAGCAGCACACAGACGAGAGGGTTGGGAGGGCTGAAGGCAGGCATCACTGCTGGGGGAGAGTCTCAGGCAGCATATTGATTGGTGTTCATGTGTGGACCCGTGGGTGTTTACGTACACATACAGTACACGAGCCTATACAAATGAGAACACACAGAATCAATGTCAGAAAAAAGTAAAGATAAGAAAAACACACATACACTCCTACCCTAACCCCTGCTCAGGGATACCTACTAACGTTCATCACACTGCATACTAAGTGTGACCTTTCTGTAAACTAAAGGAAACCAGTAGTGGAAGAAGTACTCAGACTCTTTACCTAAATATATTTTTTTCACTGCTCTTTGTTGCATTCCAGGCGTGACTTTATGTTGTAATTTTATCTTTCGGTAACATATTTGCCATGTGTCTGCTTATTTTTCTCCAGTTAATGATTTACAACGATCATTTCAATCATGATTTACAACTTCTGACTAACCCCAGGGAGCGGGTGTGAACTTGTTCCATTTTTCTGCGGGTTGTTGTACATACAATACATAATAAAATTAACTTTACATCAGATAATATTCTTCACAATTTTTGTGGCAAAAGTCCAAATGTCGGTTAAATCTAGCATGACCGAGTGAAATATTTATATGACAATAAAATGCTTGGGTCGTGTAAACACACCCTGCCCTCTTTCAGTGCAGGTCAACGTTCATAGATATTCTTGTTATTGGATATTGGAGTTAAATGCTCTGAGGTCGCTCCCCTGTGTGTCTCTCATCCATTAAGTATTGTCTTACCAAGATGTAAAAAAAGAGGGGATGTGGACATAAACTGACAGCTGGTTTGGATCAGTACTTTGTCACACACACACATACACACACACACACACACACACACACACACACACACACACACACACACACACACACACACACACACACACACACACACACACACAGACTGTGTTTTTCCTGCACTACAGTTAGGGAAACATTGTTTGGCACTGAGAGCCCACATCCAATTACACACACACACACACACACACACACACACACACACACACACACACACACACACACACACACACACACACACACACACACACACAAATTATAACTGTGGCGATTGCTTTGAGATTCCAGGGAAAACATTGTTTTTGAAATGTTGGTCTGGGTTGATTTTCTGGTTTGGCAATAATATTAGGACAGGAACAAAACTTTCTGTCTCATCTTGAAGCCAGGAAAAACTTGACCACTACATTCTTCTGAATTATCGTCTACAGTATATTTACAGTAACATCCAGTTTCCCCCATGTTATTTTGCCTCTAAGTTGGACAAATCCTCTTGTTTCACATGTCTGACAGGATCATATGTGTCTGGTTGTTTCAGCTCTTCGCTGAGGCTCTATAATGTTTACACTTAGTGAAATATTTACAGTAAACCACAAATGGCTGCATCAATTGATGAAATGGAAAAATTGTAGATGGCTTGTGCATCGTTTATACATGCAATGTTGAGATCTCCAATTTAAAACACAGTTTTGCGGTTTGAACATTGTTTGACTGCACAGCACGAACAACAGTGTCAGTTCGGTATCCAAAAAACGACACGTTTATACTGAAGTAACAAAGCCCTCTAGCAGCCTTATAATTATGACGGGAGCAAAGGAGGACCACAAGGCAACTTTGTTTTGAAAAGCATAGCCGTTCCTTGACGTTAACCATATGTTTAATATTGCAACCATGTTGACAAAGGCCCCCTGGCCATAACAAAGTAGCCATTTTAACCCAAACATAATCTTTGCCTAAACCTAACCAAACACCATATTGTCAAACACATCCCAAAACAGATTTATTTTTCAACACTGAAAAATGTGTAGTTCTAGAGAGCATGGACAAACAATGTATTTTGTTGTTGGAAGACTTGTTATATGAGTTACAAGTTACTTAAAGCAATAGTTAAACTCGTAACTTGTTTTGGGAAACACACTTAGCCTATTTGCTTTCTTGCTGAGAGTTGGATGAGAAGAGATATCAATCAGGTCTTTACGGTAAATAAGCTGCCCACGAGGCAATTAGCTTAGCTTAGCACAAGACTGGAAGAAAGGGGAAACAGCTGGCCTGGCTTTGTCCAAAGGTAACAAAATCTCCCTGCCCAGCACCTCTGGAGTTCATTAATAACACGTGATATTTAATCCGTACAAAAACCACCAAAGTGTAAAAAATGTAAAGAGGATTCAGGAAATTACTGCTACCAGCCAAGAAACAGTCCGGCACACAATCGTAACTTTCTCCCCATGTTTCCAGTCTTTATGTGAAACTAACAGGCTGCTGCCTGTGGTATCGATCTTCTCGTCATCTTGGCAAGAAAGCAAATAAGCATATTTCCCCAAATGTCAAGCTATTCCTAAAAAAAGCATCTCTGATTTTACAAAATCAGAGTACTTTAACCATGGCCCCCCCATTCAGTCAAGCTTTCCTGGGCTAATGCACTTATCCTATAAATGCATTTATAAAACAGGTTTTTACAAGTTTGTTTACTCTATTAATAAAAAATCTATCTAAAATTT
Organism: Sander vitreus; assembly: GCF_031162955.1. Taxonomy (NCBI): domain Eukaryota; kingdom Metazoa; phylum Chordata; class Actinopteri; order Perciformes; family Percidae; genus Sander; species Sander vitreus. The sequence continues at coordinate 21,979,624 of NC_135871.1, read as the reverse complement.
CTTTCGGGATGAATAAAGTATCTATCTGTCTATCTATTAAAGATGGTAAATGACGGTTTGTCTGTTGTTATGCCAACTAATTCTGAGAGCAAAGGACAGACAGGTAGATGAGGAAGATGCTGACCAGCATTGAAACACCGTGAATGGCAACATGCAGTACAACAGCCCAGTCTTACTGTCACAATCAACTTGCTCAGCCAGCTGGGTAGAAAATGTATGAAGATGGAGATTCAATCATGTCACTGTTTGCTTTTCCCTAAAGCCCAACATTATGAATTCCTTTATCTTTATGTCACAAGTACATTCTTTCTGTGTCCTGGCTGTAAAAGACTCTCCACCCGCTAGATCTCTGGCTTAGCTATGAATCACTGACTTGGACCTAAGATGACTCAAACCTCAAACATTAGGCTACAGAATTATTTTTGCGACTTCTATCTCATTTATTCTCAAAGGAAAACCTCTCGGTAGTTCACAGCAGGATGACAAGTGACATCTTACAATCAATCCGCCAACGTAAGCAGTTGCAGTGTTTGACTCATTTTACAGTTTTCCATCAGAACAGATTAGCGAGAATGTATGTATGTATTAAATAACACAGACACAGGAATGCACAAGCTATGTAATGTAATATGAGAATATGCAGCAAGTCTTGGCTTTCTGTTCCTTTTACGGACTACCATAAAGATACATTTTTAACAGTTGTTAAGTACAGTAAATGTACATCAATGCTAGTACACAGACAGTAAGTTTCTCAGATGTCTGGTGTATAACTCACCTCAAGTTGCTTCTGAAGAGCTGATATGTAAATGCGTCAGTTTGAGGCTAGGATGGGAAGGAAAAATCACACATCCAGCTGACGTCAGGATGGGGGAAGTGTCCCACAGAGGAAGCTGTAACTCACATCATGTGCAAACTGACTCAACAGCCTCAAGTGTTGCAGACAAGCATAGGTTTGTTCTTATTAGAACAGACCTGAAAATATTTTTTGAAGGCCATTTCTTGTCATACAGTAGCTTTCATGTGTAGAATTGTTCTAGGCTGTTAAGATAAAGGTATGCCAATAGGTTTATTTCATTTTTATTTATTTATTGTCAGAGGGTTGTTTAATTATAATCCCATACAGCTATGTTCTTACAGCCAATGGTATATTGTCATTTAAAATTTTTTTTATTTTAGAATCAAATGTTTAACTGCGTAAAATGTCTTTTTAATAATGTATCTATCAGTAAAGTTAACACATTAGTTTATCAATTTACTGCCATTAAGAATAAACGTCTTTCCTGACACCAAATAAGGAGGTATTTATGGGGAAAATATATAATCCTTGGAAAACTGGTAATTTCCCGGCAACCGGAAATGCACACCAGCCAATCTTTGCTGCATTCAAGTGCTGTCAGAAATATTACCACTAGTTCTTAAAAAAGTACAGACTTTCAGATTTATTAGAGTAGCTGTATCCACCACAATTGATGTTAAAACCGATATGTGGTATGCTACTTCGTGTCTGTTTTTTATGCTATATAGCTTATTCCAAGTAGCCTATAAATAAAATAAAATGTACTCTCTTGTATTTGTATCTCACAGAGATAAAGCCTACATTTGAGCTAATAAAGGGTGTACATTTTATTTATGTATTTTAAATGTTGGGCTAGGCTATTTGAGGGAATTATTTGTAACCCAAAACTGAAAGCAAAAAAAAAAAAAAGAACCAATATAACATGGCTTGTGTCCATGTGTATCTTTATTATGCAGTTAAATCATATATGCCACTTTAGTTCTCGTATGAAATAAAGCTTAAATTTACGAGGATTGGGAAAGGCAGCACTGAAGGAAGGTCGCATCCGCCTGTGGTGTACGGATGCGTTTCGCCAGCAAACGTCCGCATAGCTGCTGATTTTGGGAGGCGTTTGTTGTTACCCACAGCCCAACCAGCTTCCCAATGAAACGGTAGATTAGTGCCATTTGATACAAACTTTGAAAGAAAGAAAACAACGAACTTTGGGTTGCCAGTTCAGTATGGATTTGACTACATTTCATCCCGTTTTCCTTTTTCTCGGCTTGTTTCAAGCGGTGGTGGGCGACGGTAAGTTCACGTTACTAGCTTACACTAGCTAGCTAACTTAAATTTGTGTTAAAATCGCAACACATTTGTGGCGCCGAAATAGTGATAATTTGTCACTACTAATGAAGTGGAAAATCAATCTGAATGTCGGGTTGTATGCGGTATGTTGTGACTGTTATGGTATGAAGAGGCGAGATGAGGACGTTCCGCTGGCCTCAGGGAAACGCTAAATCCCTACAAGCTAACAGCGCTTTGCCTGCTGTCAGGTAGTGGGGCTTTTCCCTATAGCTATCAACACAAGGGATCATTCGTCTGTGTTTGCAAGTCATTTTAAGGTTAAAATAATGGCTACCTTTTATAGCCAGTAAGACTGGTATTGTGAAGCTTGCCGTAACGTTACCGTGTGTCTGACCATATAGCTAAACGGCTCAATTTGATAGACAAGGAGTTGTAAGTTGTCACATCTTAACTGGAATATCTCTTAAACCACTGTCTACTTTGTGAACATTTGACCACAGTAAACTCTTTAACAGGCAATATAATCATAAATTAACTCCCAAACATCTTAATATTGTGTATAAACGTAAACTCACATATAGATTATTGCGTGAACAAACCTACTGATAAGGATGTCAGAGGGAATTTGTCTTTTTTTTTTATTTCCTCTTTGTACTTTTCAGTATTACCACATATTGTTTGTAATTTATTTCTGCAAAGTTGTACAGTTAAAAAAGAAGAAGACATACAACATGCATAAATCAACCCCTGCGGAAGCCAAACATGCATGCAGTTATACTTAGGAAATGGACATGAACTGGGATATTGTGGACTCTGCTACACCTGCACATGTTCATTTCTTAACAGAAATGGATGAAAATGGTGTGCAGTTCTTGAATCTTTGGCATTTTGCTTTTGGCATGTTCCAGGGTGAAGTGCCACATACATTGCTCTGCAGCCATGGAATCTATTTAATTACTAACTTATTTTCTATATGTGTGTGCATGGTGTATGTGGGCAGGTATACATATGTAGGATACACACATACATACATGTATTATATGTATATATTTTATCTCTGTCTTTTCTTTTTTTGTTGGGTGGGAGAGATGTTAGAGTTTTAAATGATCTGACAATTAGCGTTTCACCTTACGTCAGCTCTAGCTTCTCATGTCTGATGTTGTGCACAGGCTAGTGTACTAATGCCTGTAATTCTGGTTATTGCTGACAGAGATGAGGGGGAAAAACTCTGATAACCATTTTTGGAACGTAACCAATCATTTTAAAGAGGCTTTAAGTGAACATGCATCGATCCTCTGCAGTCTGTGGCACTTGCTGCAGCACACTTGAGGCTAAAATGCATCTTCGGTGATGCTATCAGCAGCGAACAGTTCTAAATAAAAGCGTTAATGCACCCAGACTTCATAAAGAATACATTGACGTGTAGACCACACGTCGGTATGTAGTCAGAGTGTAATGTACACAGCCCATTTGTCCCTCGCCTAGCAAATCTATCCAAACACTCCTTTATTCCAGCTTCAGTTGTATTCTTTGTGTGTGTGTGTGTGTATATATATATATATATATATATATATATATATATATATATATATATATATATATATATATATATATATATAAATAAATAAATGTTACTTATAGACATATTATTAATAACATGAATTAAATAATTGATTTATTTGAATATGGAACTGTGGACACATACTGTTCTCAATTTTAAAATAATCATGAATTTTTCTACAAATGTATCTATCTCTGTATTGAATTGTCCAAATCTCTTACTGTCCCAGTGCAGCCAAAGTACATACAGCATAACAAACATCCCAAGCACAGTTTATTTGCGAATACCAAACATGTCAGACAAAGGTTTATTGGACATACCTGAGATGAGTCGGCTGGTGTATTTTGTCCCGTTTACCGATACAGCGGTCAGAATTTCCCCACACATGAAGTAAAACTTGCAAGAGGAATAGAAATCCATTCAGAAGTAGCCACTCAGGAAGCATTTTAAGCATTTTGCCTGCTTTGAACTGCTGTTTGTCTTGTGTTATTTTGACACATTTTTGATAAGTCTGGGCCCGTATTCTCTGCCATATCTAGCATCTCGGAATCACTCCGAGGAATCATGTTGAAAGTTAACATAAGAGTAAAAATACTTTAGAGTAGGACTTCAGAGGGATTTAATAAGTCTTCTACACTTTTAGGATTTATTAAACATCATACATGGTATATTAAACAGTAGTCTAATTTGAAATGCAGAAAGTAGCACCACTTTACAATGTATAGGTATTATGTGTTTAGGCAAGTAACCTAGCATGGTTATTATGCAACAATAGATTTACAAATATGCCATTTAGACTATGAATTTTGCCTGTTGTAATTAAGTTGAAATCTTAGGACAGGTTAGGACAGACATGTAGGAGAGATATAGGAGTGATTTCCTTAGTTTATAAATAGTTTTTTTTTTTCTCATAATCCTATAAGTATGACTAAAATGTGTCACACACTATTTTTGGCTGATTTCCTATTCTGAGACGCTTGATAAATACAGTCCCTGGACACAAGGCGCTAGGTCAAGTGCTACGTATTCCTGCATAGATGACTGGTGGTGCTACAGGGTGAGGTATTGGAGTGATTGCAGTTTTCAGGAGTGCGAGTTCATCGACGTCCTCCTGTCATTCAGAGACACGAGGCTGTATATTGTGGTGATGGTGTGTGTATACTGTATGCTTTGTTCGTTGTTGGGTCAGAGAGGGGTCTTGTGGGCATATTTGTGGGCCGCTGGTTTATGATGATCTTGCCACTGTGGCTTTCACAAGGTCTAGGTGTGTTTATACAGCGGCGAGCACTGGACTGGATTATGACAGTCTCCCATTGTCTTGTGTAGAGTATTGCCATATGAATCATGTTGCGTGGTCGAGACCAAAGTACTGAAATATTTGACAGCATTCCCCTGAAGCCCTGTACGCAACTGTGATTAGTCACCGAATACAATAGCACTACGAGTGGGGCTTTCCAAGAAAATATACATCTTGCCTTTTGAGTTTGCTTTCATTTATGCCTTAGAATCACTTTTCCCAATAAAGTCTCACCACTAATCTCACCTAGTCTGGCTCAACCGATGCATGTTGCTGGGACAAAGCCTGACATCAGTGTCCCTCCCCTTCTATCTATTTGACCTTATTACTTAACATTGCATTCAAATCTGAGCATTAGTGGTTGTGTTGCTTGTTAATTGCTTGTTGTTGCTTCTTGATTTGCAGTGTAGTGCCATCATCAGCCCAACCAGTCTGTTTACACACCTACATAGAATGCTGCATTATTGATGTTAGGAGTTACACTCGTGCTTTTCAAACTACCAGTCCAAATCGGTGAAAAAGTCATTTAATCTGGCTGAGAGCCCGCAGTGACAGGAAAGCCATGTGGGTCGTGTAGCTCACTGTTCTTCTGTGTGGTTAAATAGTTGATGCATGATGTTAGTCTTTACTCTGTCTTTGATGTTTTAACATTTTCTTGTCGTGTGCAAACTTGATTTGTTTTGTACTGTGTGCAGTTTTGTCTTTATTGCCCTTTCCATCTGTCTATTTTCTTTACTTTTCACTCCTTCTGTGAAGCATTTTGACGTCATTGTTGGTGGCTGCAGTTAAACTGAATTCTCATTCTGACTGCAAACTTGTGACTTGTAATGTGTTATGCTGACTATCGACTTTGCATCTAATTGTTGCGACTGTCATTGTCAAAACTCCAATTAGTTGCAAAGTCGATCAGAGATTTAAAAATAACAATACAAAAGTACCCAAATATGCAAGAAAATATGAAATGTATAATTTACAACAACAAATTTAACCAAGAAAGACAGACAATGACTAAAAACAAAATACAGTTAGATATTAATATCAAAAAGTAGAAGAAAGATATTGTACTTGCATGCTACCATTTATCTACACAATCATGTTATGGCACATCATTTATTTTATTGCACATTGTTGGACTTACTTTCACATCTTACTTTCTGGGCAAAATAAATGTATCTTAGGGCACCTTTTTATGTTTGTGAACTCATTTTGAAAGTACTGGATTTTGTGGCAGCACTCTGGAACATTGTGTTATGCACATTACCAGTGACATCCTTTTTAAGTCTGATAGCTGCTCTCTCTTCCTCCTCCTGAAAACGTTTGTATGCACAAATCTGTCAACTGTGTCGACTACTGTTGCTTCTGTTTTCTGTCCTTTTTATAAGCTGACTCTTACAATCTGCTTTACTCATTAACTTATAAACCTGCTCAGTGGTTAGTAAATAATTTCTAATCCCTACATTTTCTCTTGTCCATACACAAGATATTTTGCATTTTCAGATAGTGTTAAAAAAAACTATCAAACTGCAAGAAGATAAAACGGAAGTTAAATCTGTGAAATGAAATTGTGCGTGTCTCGCTACTTTGTGGTAATCGCCCTCAGTGACCGACTTTACTGTTGCGGTTATCACTTCTTTTACAGTACATATGCTTCCATCAGTGATTTCTCTTTCACACCTCTCACGTCTCAAGTTGTTTTTGAGCCTCTCTGTGTTTGCGTGGGTGTATGTTATGTTTATGTGCATAAATGTTAGTTCTCAGAGGAAATGAAACTGAAATGTACATTTTTAAGCTGTACAGTATGATAAGGTGAAGCCATTATCGTCTTCCTAACGTTGAAATGCCAGGCCAAAGTCAATCTTCACAAATAAAAAATCTAAAACACTTTTTTTTTTTTTACTATAATTTCTGTCTTCTTTCCTCTCTTTCTATTTTTTCCCTGAAAACACTTAAAGACAATGTCATCAGTGTGATGATCTGATAATGTGTACACCTAGTCTGAGCTGGTGTAGTCATTTAAACCAATCACTTTGGCTCAATTTATATTGACAGAGAAACTTCAAGAGAGCTTATCCTCAGCAATATACATACATTTCTGACTTATGTGGTGCTTCAGTAAACCACAACAAAACAAAGACAAACAAAAAGGCACCAAACTTTAATATGAAATAGAAATTATATGTTCTTGTTTTTATTGTGTTTATCTCTGAAATAAGACGTTAACAGAAGTGAGAGCTGTTTGGTTTAATAATTGATGTTTTGTAAAAAAAAAAAAAAAAGAGAAAAACGACATAATAACTGTGCAATGCTATGAGGCATGGCTGCTTCCTGTAACAGGAGGTGAAACCTGAGACTTGTGTAAACATGCTGAAAGCCCTGCCATCAAAACCATTTGGTCTTCTTGTTATGGTGATGAAATTAAATTAAACTGTTAGTCACAGCACTGAAGTGGGAATCAATTGACAAAAGGGTTAAAAGAAGAACGCTGTCTGGTTTTTTTTGTGCTCGGAGTTTGCTACTTTGGATTTGAGGAAGTATGTGCGGCCTGTTTTTTTTTCCGGGTGTCAGAAGTGACATTACGTAACCTTTCTGGTAAATCAGATTTAAAAAAAATGACGCTACAGTTCAACCACCAAGTTCAAAGAATAAACAGTATGTATCTGAACTTTTTTTGTACTGAAAGCCAAAAATATTTCCTGTATTTTTGGGTTATTTATGCTTCTGTGCACTGAAAAAAGCTTAACATTGCTGTTGTTCGTTTAATGTATATTATCTCGTTGAAATAGCTTAAAATTATTAGTTTGTCATTTAAAGTAAACGTTCTAGTTTATGTTTATGGTTGAATCTATATATTTTTTTGATATGGATACAATATAAATTGGCAGCGGGACATTAAACTGAATTTATTATTTAAAAAAAAAAAAAAAAAAAACGTCCGTCACACAGCATAATCCGTTGGGCAGTGGCCGTGACGGTACACTCCAACAGACCCCTCCAGCCAGGCTGCGACACAGAAGAACAACGAGCAACACTGATACTTAAGGTAAAAACAATTAACTTTGTCTACCGTTAACGTTTTTTTTCCAAGTATACCTGACTGGCCTTGACTCTGGCCGTAATTGCAGCACTCACGCTTGATGGCATGTAAATTATAAGATAGCACTAACGTTAGCATTCTTCATTCAAACTATAACGTTAACGTTAGCTAGGTTACGGTAGCCGCCCTCTTGTCGTGGGTGAGAAATGTTATCACAGTTCGCTAGCTAGCGAACTAATAAATGCAAACTATCATTTCTAAATGCTTTTTGTGTGGGCATTGACGTTAGCTAAAGTTACCATGTGTACGTTAGTTAATGTTACAGCTAATGTTATGTTCGTGAATTAAAATACATTTGCTCTGCTGAGTGTTTTTAATAGTTAACAGTGACGCGAAGACCCTAGAAAACGTTTATTTGCCGACATTAGTCTTTAAGAGCTCTGCGGGCTCGGTTTTAAAGCTAGTGAAGATATCCGTATCATATGAAATTACACGACATTAGGCATCAGTTAGTACTAGCTAACCATGACATGCTAGCTTGTCAGGAAGGGGGGTAAATAATGCTCCAAAGTTAGGCTTTTTTTGTTTGTTGCGTTTTTGACACTTGACATGTGGTAGTTAATCCCCAGGTTCAAGCTGCAAACTTGATTGATGGTTACTTCTGCTGTCAACAGCATAAGGGCATATGTGAGCTTTTATTTACACTCCTAATTATCTTGTGTTTAGTGTTTATCAGCCATAATATTACAAGGCCCAGCTAATTCTAGCTGGTAATGTTAGTTTGCTACACTGTTAACACCAGGACCTTGCAGGTTTTAGATGACGCATCTATGAATACATTTTTTTTTTTTTATCAGTGGGAGCCATGGCTGAATATTGTAAATGTTTAATTTTATTTAATAGTAACTGTTCTTACTCAGACTGTGGACATCACCATCAGAAGAGAATGCTTCCTCAAATCTCTGATCTACCTGGGTGAACCTGTTGAGCACCTTATCAAAGAATACCAGGTAAGGGCATCTCTCTCACTTGCTCACACAGTTAACACCTAACAGACTAACATGGTCATAGTCTAGATTTTCCTAGCCATATGTAATAATAGGCATGTGACAAGAAACTCGGCTCACAAGACGAGATTTTAACACTATAGGAAATCTTTGATGCTGAATTTTGAGCAGTAAACACTTAATCTCCTGCATTTTGGTGAATTTTTCTGCACCAATTTGTGGTGGAAATGTCTATTTATGTAAGGGGAAACAATTCATGTGGCATATGACAATTCAAAACCTAACACTATAATAGAATGCGGTAAGGCTCTCAGGCATTCTGTGTTGCTTTCAGATATGTTTCTCCTGTAGATCAACTTTTGTCAATCAACTCCTGCCGGGTCAGCACACATGCAGGCATGATTCAGTCTTGCCTCTTCTTTGTGTCTTTGGGGAAGTAACCTCTTTAAATGTGATTGTGGCACCTTTTCACCTCAATGATAAATTAATACATTTTAATTCAATTATAAACTCCTGGACTTTAATAGCTCCTCTATTTCAGCAGGTTTTCTGCTCATTTTCTGCACATTCAGAATCTCTCCCACATGTGTGTTCTCTGACATGTCCAGAAAAAAGTCAGAATATAACGAGGATAACGTCGTCATCAGTGTTGGGCATGTTACTCAGAAATTGTAATAAGTTACTTATTACTCCTTAAAGTAATATTGCATTACTTGTTACTAGTTACGTTACTCTTTCCGTTACTATATCACTTTCACAACCTATTTACTTTTATTCCAATTTAAGAGTTCTTATATTACACAGTTTGTTGCTCATGAGACCATCAGGCTCAAGACTGGCTGGTTTGCACTCAAAAAAATCTTCAGACTAAAAATAAATCCTCTGCTTATTTATTTTTATTTTCTATGCATTTCCCCCTACAAAATCACCCCAATAATTTTAGGATGCTAAATTCGTTTCAAATAGAGCAATTGAACTCCTGTTCCTGTATTTTTTTTCATATCGCAATATATATCGCAGAATAGAAAAATATTGCAATGTCATTTTTTCCAATATCGTGCAGCCCTAGAGAAAACACTTCTGATCAGGCAGAAATCTCACCACAAATCCACACACGTTAACTTCAGCACCTCTGATAAAGTGCAGCTCACAGTCCCAAACAGAGCTAGGTTGCACTCCAGTTTTTAGATCACAGCGTGCGCTGGTTTTGCATCAGCTGGGTGGAGTTGATTCACTCTGTGAGTGCACGTTATCAGTTATTCTTTTTTTTTTTTTTTACTGTGTGAGAAAATGTGATGTGTCGCGTGACAGCGTGTGGGGGAAAAAAAAGTGAATCTCATGAGACAGCTTTTAACCTGATGAGAAATCTCGTCACTTTTAATCTAGTCACACCCCGTGTAATAAACATTTGTTTGATTTGCACCTAGTCAAGTTTTGAAAGTTTAGGGTGTATTATGATCTAACATGAAATCTGGAGATTTCTGAAACTATAACGTATTTCTTTTTTTATGCAGGAAAATGCGGCTGAAGAACTGGAGCAGACAACCATGGCGATCTTTATCACTGGGAAAGAGGATCCTCTCCATCCACCCAAAGACATTAAAATTGTCATCGAAGGAACAGAGGTCCTGAACGCGTTGTCCTCGGTTGCAACAGCTTTTGCTGACCCCAAGATGACCCCAAAAGTCAATAGACTGAGCACCCAGCTGTACAGCAGAGTAGGCAGAGCTGAATTGCACAGAGTTGCTTGATTTTATTTTCCATTTGTGGTTAAATGTTATAGTGTTTCTACAGCTAAGACTTTGGATCCTTTTTATAAGAGGTTGCACTTACATGGCTGTATTTTCACTGCAGCATTTACAAATGTGGCTGCCCAAGTTCGATGGCTACCAGCCTCAAAGGCCGAAGTAGGCCGAGTGTTTTCAAATGTGTAGAAATTATTTTCAAGACTTTGGATCCTTTAGTAAGAGGTTGCACTTACATGGCTACATTTTCACTGCAGCATTTACAAATGTGGCTGCCCATGTTCGGAGACTACCAGCCTCAAAGGCCGAAGTAGGCCGAGCGTTCTGGGCGACTGGAGAGACTGATTGCAGCGTATGCACAGATTTGTACAAAAGAGTTTCGATTTTCAGACCAATGACAGAGGGCCAGGAGCTTTCTATCTTGAGAACTGGAGAGATTCACACAAGTCATCTTAAAACCCTTGAAGAAAATCATTTGGATAACGTTTCCTTTTAGAAAAATGTTCCTATTTCAATGTTTCTAACTGGTGATTCCATCAAGTGACTAATACTTAATGTAACCAACTTTGTGTGCTCAGAGTTTTGTTTGAGCTATTACATATAAATTAGTTGTTTTTAAATGTAGAGCTTACAGCTCTGAATCAGAAACTCTGTCTTAGGAGTTCAACTGTTCACTGTCTGAGGAGCAGTTCCAGGATTTGTCTCTGGTATTCAGCTGAAAGAGACTGTTGATCATCATATACATTTGAAACAGGTGTACAATACTGTCATAATAACATTTAATTGTATTTTAGGGTGAAATGTGTTCAGTCAGGAAAAGCCTTCCTAATTCAATATAACTACAAATTTGATGTCATCAAGTGATGATTTGAATTATGTAACAAATTTGTGGGCTCAAAGTATTTTTGTGTAAGCCATTACGTCAAATGATAAAGATCAACTAGACACATGGTCCAAATGCTGCACTAGTGGTTGATGTTTTCACCCTGTAGCACACACTGCCCCACCACAATCTTTGATGTCAGGGTAACTTTTTTTTTTGCCATAGACAGATGTTAGTACCTCCAAAGACCTCAAAGATTAGGGTGGGGTAGTGTGTGCAGCAGGATGAAAATAACAACTACTAGAGCAGCAAATTTGACATGGGTACTGCATGATGTCTTAGGAGTTGTGCTACTATTCACAGGTCCATGATTTGTCTTCTGATGACATCAATAGTCTCGTTTCTGGTGTTCAGCTGAAGCAGACTTGCATCTCTTCACTGACACCTCTTAAAACTGGGAAAACACAGTTACTGACAAACTGCCTTAGCTGAACATAACGGTTAACATGATCATGTAAACCAGTCCAGTACAATATATTTTTTTTAACTGTTCAACTGATAGTGTTAAGAGGTCAAAAATATTATCGGTAAATGGTTTACTTGGACATAAATGTATAAACTTGCCTGTAAACAAAAACAAGTATTTCTGTGGTATTTCTGGATTAAAGGCATAACTTTAAAAAAATTCACTGAGTTGTGTACAAGTCCCTCCTCTCTACGCCAAAACAGTGACAGAAAGTTGAAACTGAAAACCAGGGACATTGTAAAATTCCTGACGGCGTAAAAAAAAAAACTGTCGCTGAAAAAAGGCAGACATCAAGAAAAAATGTAGATTGACATTGAAAAACCTGTCTTAATGCAAAAATATGTCAAATTGAAATAATAGGATTGTGAGATTATAACTTTTTGATGTTTGTGTTTTATATTTCAGTTCAACATTTTTCAGTGCCAGTATTTGTTTCAATGCCAATTTTTATTTTCAATACCACAGGTTACTGTCACTGTTCTAGCTCCATACAGAAAGAGGTTCACCAGGAAAATATTGTTTAAGTTTGCATGCAACGCCCTCTAGTGGAAGTGTGAAAATACCCAGCCTCCCTGACTTTTACAGACTCATGAAAAAGGGCAGTGTGAGAGTTCAGCTGAGAGTCTGTACAGAAGAGCTTTCATGAACATTTAAGTCATTTATAGAGGGGGGATTTCTATTCATTGAACGTTCTTGTTAGGGCTGCAGCTATCGATTATTTTAGTAATCGAGTATTCTACCGATTATTCCATCGAGTAATCTGATAAATACTTTTGTTTTATTGAAGAGCAATAATAAACAATAGTTTGGTTAAATTTTCGGAAAAAGCAACATTTGTATTGCCTACATTGCTTATAATATCTCTCAAACTAAACATTAAGTGCATTCAAGTGCCATATTACATTGTTTTTTAAAGAAAACATTTTTTTCAAATGATATCAACCTCACACTAAGGCCTACATTAAACATACATAAACATTACATTAAGTTGTGCAACCTAACTTTCAGAACTACAAGTTTCAACCTGAGACTGATCTGTATATAGGCCTATATGTAAATATTAGTTATACTCAACCTATTTGTATTTATATATTTGATTACAATGCTACACAGCTCTGTTACACTTATGCTAGTAGATCGTTGATCAGCTGTTTCTCCGTGGAGAGAGAGAGTGGTGCGCAACAATCTGCTGTTTTTCCGAAGGGATAGTCAACACGTCGGCTCTTTAGATCAGATTGTAGTCACCACTACATAGTTTCTTGTCTTTGGTAGTGTTTGTGTTTGGTGTAGTTTCATCGTCCATACGACTCCGTGATTTACTTTTGTCGGGTCCGCTTCGTGGAATGAATGATTAAGTTAGACTCCATGTTTTCTGTTGAGATGCTGAAGCATTGACGTCGTGCTATTATTGTGGTAAGCTAGTTTGATTTTGCAGCAGACACACTGTCCAGAGTTCTCGTTTTAATTACGTTTGAACTGATTCCAAACTTTCGACACTTTCTGTGGTTTTCTCCAGCCCGTCTCTTCTCTTAGCCCCTCACTATTTACGCTCTAGCATGTGTCACCAGCAGCAGACTGAGCCTGAGCAGCGTCTGGTGTGTGACGTGTGTAATCGAATTATTCGAGGAATCGTTTCAGCCCTAGTTCTTGTTGTTGTCATTTCTAGCCAATATTTAGCTGCTTGTACTGGAGTTGTGTAAGTGAAAGGGAGCTCCACCTACAGCATAACAATTAAGCCATCCAATATTAAATTCATGGTTTTGCTTAGGTGGTTGAAGACATTCGGTGTCAAATTTGAATGCTTTAAAGTGCTCATATTATGCTTTTTGGCTTTCCCTTTCCTTTTTTGTGTTATATATCTTTTTTTGTGCATGTTATAGGTTTACAAAGTGAAAAAGCCCAAAGTCCATCCCAAAGGGACTTACCATCTCCAACAGAAAACACTGTTCATAAACTGCTCCAAACAGCTCTATTGTAGTCCAGCATTTACTTCAGAGACAAACGTGTGTCACTTTGTAACACGTTATAATGCTCGCCTAGCTGCTAGTGTGGCACGCCCTCATACTCTGCTTCTGACTGGCTTGTAGTGCTTACCTGGGTACTGCGCATGTGCGACTTCCAACTAAGGTTGAACAGAAGTGCGATGTCTCACTCTGTAGCTAAAACAGAGAGCTCAACACACAGGGTGAAAAGAGGAGCTGCAGCAATGTGCAGTACAACAAAAACATGGTGTTTTTTTGAAAATTAAACCATGTAAACCTATTCTGGTACAACCTCTAAATACAATTATGAACCTGAAAATGAACATAATATGAGCACTTTAAAATATCCGCAGGATGATGTTTGTGTCTCTGTGTTTCCACAGTGGAGCCGCCGACCAACCTGACCTTCCACTGCCACAATCTGCACAACGTTCTGAAGTGGAGTTACGACCAGCTCTCGCCAGGGCTTAGATTCCGAATCGATATTGGCGCACAATCAAGTTTAAATGGGTTTGTGTTTTTCTTTGTACATGTTCCCTGCTAAAAATCTGTTTGTTTAAAACTATATTTTTTAAGATTGTTTCTGCTACAAACTAACATTTATGGAGATAACTTGGTAATCCTTGATCAGGCCTTGGTTCTAACTATACAGTACACGTTATTCTCGCCAAAAACTACACACTGGCTTTCTGTATAAATGTCCAACAGCACTCTGCTGGGAAGTAATCCATTCATAGTTGCAGGAGGTGGGGAAATCGACATAGTACTTTGCTCTTTTAAAAACTAATGGGTAAGTAGATGGGACCACATGTTTTGATTAGGGCTTGAATTGTTCTTAAATATACATATTTAAATTAAGGATATCCTTATAACTGCTCATTACAGTTTTACAATTTCTTTTATCATTGTATGTGTTTCTAGGAAATAACAGATATTTAACAAGATTATTATTGGTTCCTGACAAAAGCATTAATTGACTGTTTACACACGTACAGCAGCAAAACTATTTTTAAATGTGTTTTAAACTTCTGAAGACATGATTATCGTTTGTATTTTCAGTCTTTGTTGTTAGCTAGTTTTCTCTTGATAAAGTCGCTCTTGTCTGTCTGTTTCCCCAGTGCTCCTAATGTTGTTTGGGTGGACCCACCAGCGGAACTACAAGCCGACTTGTCATTTCTGTCTGATCCAAGTAATGACTACTATCTTACCGTAACTGCCGTAATGGGACAGAATGAATCTATTCCCGCACCTCATGACGGAATCATGTTCAGCTATTTCAAGGACTCTCCGGAGGGTCTGAAATGTGAGTATTGATGTCAGTATTCACTAAGCTTACAATGAGAACATTTAACTTTTTATTGGGATAAACCTGATTTGATGAGTTCACACACTAATCCATCTCCTGAATACAGAAAATATCCAAGGGTAAAAAAAAAAATCTGGTAAAAACAATTCATGACAAGGAGTCAATAATTTTTCAAAACAAGTTCTGAACAACTATAAACGCTTTTGATTTATGATGTGGTCAGAAAGCATGTTTTACGAACTAGTTCTGATCTGGCCTAACACCTCTACAGCCTACAGTCATATTAGCAGCTCTGTGAGGCTGCACTCGGGCACGGTGGTGCTTTGAATTTAACGCTAACATCAGCATGCTAACATGCTCACAGTGACACCGCTAACTAGTGATGGTCAAATGAAGCTTCGCCAACCACTGTCTTTATTTTCTGAGCTCACTAGATGGCTCTCTCTGTTCAAAGAAAAAGATTAAAGGAACGGCAATTCAGTGCATTTTCAACATTTTGTTGAATAGAGAGCGCCATCTAGTGAGCTCAGAAAATAAAGACAGTGGTTGGCGAAGCGTCATTTGACCATCACTACCGCTAACATGCTGATGTTTACCAGTTTACCATATTTGCCACCTTAGTTAAGTGTTTTAGCATGCTAATATTTTCTAATCCGCACTAAAACACAAAGAAGAGCTGAGGATGATGGACATTTCATTTATTTATTTATAAACCAAAGTTTTGGACAAATTAAAACTTTGACCTAATGATGATGCTAGAGGAAATGTTAGCGGTTTCCAAGGTTATTACAAGTCATCAAGAGTGGGATATGAATTTGTGTACCAAATTTCAGGCAATCCATCCAATAACTTTTGCGACATTTCACTCAAAACCCCAAATGTCAACCTCATGGTGGTGCTGGAGGAAAAGTCTGGGGATCACTAAAGTCATTCCGGATACATCGTCTGGAAAACCTGAATGTTGTGCCAATCCATCGAGTAGATGTCGAGATATTTCACTGGATAAGTGAAAACTTGGTTACACTTTACTTGAAGGTATCTACATAAGAGTGACGTGACACTGTCCTGAATGTGTCATAAACATTATACACAGTCATACATGTTTATGACATAACGCTTCTTTTAGTAAGTGTCATTTGGTTTTTGTCATGACAAGTTAGGGTTCATGTGTCATGATTGTGTCATGACAGTGTCATGTCACTCTTATGTAGATACCTTCAAGTAAAGTGTTACTGAAAAGTTTGACCTGCTGGTGGCACTAGAGGAAATGTCGGGCAATCACCAAAGTCAATGGGATCATTGCTTTTTGTTATTGGGCTGTAGTCTAAAATCCTAAAGGTACACGTGTACCTTTAGGATTAGTATAAACGTGACTTGCAAGAAAAGCCATTAATAAAATCTTAAATACAATACATGGAATTTGTTGCATTAAATGGAGTGAATCATCTGCCATTATACACTTTATTTTCTTTTAATTACTTTTATATAGATTTTTGCTAGGGAAACAGCATTTCCAAAAAGTGGACTAAAACCCTTAAAAGTACCCTGTGGAGGTTTTGACCACAAGTAGAGATATGCAGCAATGTTTTCAAATGTGGGTCCTCGTTTCGTGCATGTGCATCCAGATGCACATGCACGAAACGAGGACCCACATACATACAAACCAAACAGGCACGACCATGTGGGCAACGTGATATACATGTACATTCCTGCTGACAGTTTCACACTATTCCACTGATCAACAGATGGTGGCGGTAATATTCAGAAGCGCATGCATCTTTAACAGAGATGTAAACAACACAGGTTTCAAAATATTGAAGAAAAACAGCATTGCAAATGTTTTTTGAGGAGGCAATGCGTTTTAAGTGAGAAGTTAATGTGTAACATGCAACATAATATATCTGGCTCTGAACCATTACTTTTGTCCAAAGCTTCTATTCCAAGTTATTAAGGCTATAACATGTCAGAGTAATGTTTAGCCTTTCATATCATCTCAATATGCCACAGTCCCTAACATAAAATTAGAGATTATGATTAAAGTATTTTCATGTTGGTTTCCAGGTTTTGTGGACTTCCCACCAGTAAACGTCACTGCCCAACCGGATGGCACTGTCCTGGTCCGCTTCACGCATCCCTGGCTGGTGTACCAGCATAAGTTGCAGAGGAGCGCAAATACCAAACCTAGGTTTAGGAAAAGCCATGATCTACAGCTACCTGTATTTCATTATGATATCATGACCACGAACCAGGTCAGACTGCACGCAGTTTCGCATCTTCTGTGCCTTCTGAGGTTTATGACATTGATGAAAACATGAGGAAATAAGCTGTAGACTTGAGTCAGTTGAGTCAAACA
This sequence comes from Sander vitreus, assembly GCF_031162955.1. Taxonomy (NCBI): domain Eukaryota; kingdom Metazoa; phylum Chordata; class Actinopteri; order Perciformes; family Percidae; genus Sander; species Sander vitreus. The sequence goes on along the minus strand of NC_135871.1, from coordinate 21,961,910 downwards.
ATAATAGTTTAGCAGAGGGAGAAGCAGGAACTACTACTGTTAGTAATATTAGTAGTAATATCATGAATTCAGAGTTATAATTTTCAATCAGATTTTATTTATTTTTTTTACTTCAAGTTTAGTTTTAGTTTTAAAGTACCTGTAGTTTGTTTTTGTTAGGGCCAGGTATAAGGTCTCAGAAGTATGTAGCTACATATACATAGAAAACACATGGTTGGAGAATAGGCATGATGTTTAATGTTTAATCTTTGCACCACTTTAATGTACACAGCGCCATCTCATGTCAAGTCTGTTCATTTTCTGTGGTTCAATGTCACAAGAGCTGACGGAAATTGATACCTCCTTTTTTTTTCAGTAGTGATATAGCTAAAAAACTAAAACTGAAATGATTCATGTTCATTTCTATTTTAGAAACATAGTTGTTTTTTTAACCTGGCAATACAGTTTCAGTTTAGTTTTTCTTCAAGATTTTAGTTTTCATTCAGTTTCACTGCTTATTTTTTGTTTTAGTTTACTTTAATAACCCTGGTAGTAGTACAACTACTTACCACTTGTGTACAAATGAGTCACTGTGAAGCTCTGTTAAAAACAAGCCTCACTGTTTGTTTGTGCAGCGGGACTACAGATCGCAGTGTATAGAGAGAGTGTGTGAGGCGGAGCTTTCAGTGGATGCTGCACAGAAGAAACACTGTCTGAAGATGAACGGAGAGCTGCAGAAAATGTTAGTTCAAGGGACACGAGAGTACTGCGTCCTGCCATTGGAAGAATCCCCAAGCTGTTGAGTAATATTTTTTATATATTATATTTTTTTGTTTTGGTTCCCCAGTCAATATTGGTCATGGTCATGTCAGCTCTGACAGTCAGTACAAGATGATGAGTTTAGAAGAACGGTCTTGCTCTTTGACTCAAAGGGATTGATGCCAAAACCTGATGTATGAGCAAATGCTTTATATGGTTGTAAAACAAGCAAAACAGATCATCTTACACCTAACGCATGCCAGAAAAGCAATCCCCAATGGCTGTTCTTTAAGGTGGATCCTTCCTTAAATATAAACCCCTCCCATGAGAGAAAACCACAGCTCCCTTGAGTTTCTGCTGGAAATAGGCAATTACTTTTTTGAAAGGGGGATCTCAGACCAGAGTTAAAATGCACCTAGTGAAATCTGGATAGTTAGACCAGTGGTTCCAAAACATTTTCTGCCCCCCCTTGATCCTTGTAGATCAAGAAATAAACTCCCTGCATACACAAATAAACATACAATTTGCAGTGCTGTTGGAAAGCAATAAAAAGAAGAGCTACAAGTGATTTTCACAGCCTGCCTTTTCTAACGTTTTGTCCACATTTAGATTAGAAGGATTTGTCCTTTTTAATAGTCCCTCACATCCACAATAAACTTTAAGCTTTAAGGAAAGGCCACATATTTAATGAGGTAACTGTAAACACTGTCATCTAGCAACTAAATAGATGCAGGTCAGACACCAGGATAAAGGTTTGATCATCAGCAGCAGGACATGTTGCCCTGCAGAGTCATTATTAAGCTACATTATTGGTTGGTTCAACTCGCAGTCCTTTCACAAACTTGTTCATGCTTTTATTTTGGTATAGCAACAAAGCCCCCCTTCAAGAAACCGCAGTGAGTCGGAGCTACCACTGGTTTGGTTAGACTGTGTGTGTATGTATGGCTATGTAAATGTTTTCACTTTTACATCTGTTTTTTTCTAGATATTGTCCACATATGCGTCGTGGGCACCCTGTTGTTCGTGAGTTCAGTTGCTTTTGTCCTCTTCATGGTGTACCGAAAAAAGACCAAGCCTCTTACTTCTATTCCAAACTCTATGGTATGTTCCATCCTACCAACTCTCTTTATTTGATCATTTACATGGAAATTATTTGGTTTGAATGTGCTAGAAGATTTTTCCCCACTGAAGGAACAGGTTTTTGGGATTTCCTCTTTGTGTCTTATAGACCTTCAAGAGTAAAGTGAAGCAGTGGACCGTGGGACTGGTTCAAGAGACGGTCTCTGTGCCAGAAGTGGAGGCTACCTCACCGACACCTTTACTGCTAACAGAAGAAAACGAATACACAGCTACTGTCACTCCCTCTACTGAGCCCGAACTGCGTCTGCCCATCGGGGTGTCGACCGAGGAAGGTGTGTCTGATGACGTGGAGGTAGGGATTGATGAAGGACCTGGGTACATGCCAGGCAGTAACTTGGATGAAGATGAAGCCCCCTCTGGTTATGAGAGTCGTCCAGTGTTGGTTGAGTTAGCACCAGGTGAACTGGCTGAGGCCTACCGTGGATGAAGTTGGAACTTGTACTATCTGAACGTTGTCGCAAATTGAATGTTTGACATTAGGAAAATAGAAGTACTCTGCTGGAAGCTTGCAACCGCTTGTCATTAAAAACGGAAAACTATGAAAATCTAAATCTTAACAGAGACTCTCAGTCGTGGTTGCAAATTTCAGTTGGTTCGGTTTGTGTTCTTTCCTTGTCAGAACATCTCAATGCCAAGTGAAAAGAGAATCGGGAATGTGTCTCTTGTTAGTGCTCCTTGACGTCAGTTACATTTTTCTTTGTTTTTAGATTCATATGTCAAGCCTTTGGTGAAAATATTCCTGCAAAGCAATTAGTTAAACGATCTTACAGTTGTAAGATAAAATAAATCAAAGTATTTGCCAAATCGGATCAGTCACCAGAATGTTAGCAGTGTAGTAATGTTTTCCGTCTATTACATACTTCATTTCTGATGTTTGTGTTTCAACCCTTGCAGCCTGTGATCAATTCTTCTGCCATCACAAACGTTGCATGCCTAACAGTGCTGAACATGTTTGTAAAGTACCTCATATATAACGTGGTTGATTGTTTTACAGTACATTACATTCATGTTACAGACACTTTTGTCTAAAGTGACTTAAAATAAGTGCATTCCCCCTCAACAGGAACAAGAATTTGATATCACATCAACAAGTCGTCATACTATGTGGTTATTACTACAGGACTTTAACTGTTGAACTCATACTTCACTTTGTTACCTGTTAGCTTTATCATATACAGAAACCTACACAATAGCTCAAAGGGACTTAACTGTGTTCTATATCCTGTAATGTATATTGAAATACTAACCACACTGTTACATAAAAATCTGTTCATTCAAATCCTACATTTACATCAATTTGCAACTGTTGCATGCCTGCAGGCATTACTATATTTCAGCTACTGAACTCATAATATTGTATTCATTGTGGAATAATTACCACCGATTTCTCTTTTGCTTATTTGCACGTTTTTCTACTTGCTCGTAGCACCTTAAAGTCGCAGTGACACAGAACTTAACTTTTATAATGTGACTTAATTCTGTGTGAAATGGAATATTTGGGCGGGTATAGTTGATCAAGTCCTTCGGAGTCGATTGGATCCCTTAAAAACCTGAGTGTGGCTTGGCGAATACAGAACAACACAGATCTGTAGAGAAATGTTTGCCTCCTTCTTCCTCTCCCTGACTTGCTGGTAGATCTGGAGGAGGAGAATGATGAAGAAATGAATAAATTCTTTATTCACGAAAAGCCAAACACGCACGCTCCCATATAGAATCGCTCAGCTAGCTGCCACAGCCCACGAGCCAACAGCCAAGTGTGGTTTTAAAGGATGGTTGGAAGGAGGAAGGTTGGCTGTTGCCCTGAAGTACTTTTATTTAGATAAATGTATAGACACCCATGAGTTCAAGCTGTTTTATGACATTTATTTAGCAAATAAGAGATAATTGAACAGTTAATGCAGGGGGACACAGGCCTAGAAAATGTATTAGGACTTAAATGCATCTATGCAGTTCGAGAACTGCAATTAATACATTTTCTCAAGAAATGAGTGGTGATCTTGCACGGGAGGATAAAGTAAAGTGTTGTAACATTTGTATTGTGCATTATCTCCGTACTTATGTACTTATTTTTTCAGTTGCTTTTTGTTGTTTTGTATTCAACTTTTTTTGTGTTAACATCTGTGAGTTTTCATTAATTTAAGTCAATGTGAGGTATCTCAGACGGTTGATATGTTTATACTCTGTGCTGAACAAATGAAAACAGTGTCTGGCTGAAGTGAACCACATTTTTTTTAAAAAATGCTTTTATTTGTGCAAACATTTTTAGTCCCCCAATTTCAAATAGGAAAGGACAGCTATAAATACCAGCCAGAGTGATTGTTTGGATGTAATGATGTTTGGATGTGTTGTTGGCTCTAGTCTAGTTTAAACTCAAGCACTTGATTCTCTAATTTTAATGAAATGTTAATTTACTTTCTCGGTAACTACGTATATCTGGTTATCTCCGTGCTTTTGTAATATTGTTTCCTTTTCTGTCTGCACACTACTGTCTTTGTTTATTATCTGTGTTTTTTGTTGTTGCATTAAATCATTTAAAATAAGATAAAGGTGTTGTTTTTGGCTTTTTCTGTTTGTATCCTGTTCTACAAAAAAGGATGTAGTTAAAAACAATAAGGGATGTTGTGATAGGATGTTGTACACAATTTCAGTTAACATCTGTGTCCTAAATCTTATGCTAGGTTCACCTAATAATGTGAAATGCTACCCATTAAGGATGGGAAGTTGGTATTTCAGTGTAGTTAAGTAGCCAAATTCCAGCTGAGTTATTGCTAATAAAATTTAAATCACTTCATCAGATTCTGTCACGTTACCATGTAAAGGAAGAAGCACGCATCATGACATTTCACCCACCACGTTGTTCCTTCTTCTGAAACCAGTAATGTGTGTGTGTGCGCATGCGTGTGTGTGTGCGAGAAGAGCAAGTGATGAAGAGTGAAGCAGGCCTGACTGGCAGCTCTGTGGGGGTGGATGTGTGGGGTTTCCTTCCTCTTTACTGTGTGTGCGTAGGAGTAGAAAGACCTTTTTAGTTTCCAGTAACAGTCGATAACAGACTTCACTATTAGGTGTTTATCCTCAAATGATTTTTGGCATCTGGTTTGCAGGTAAAGGAGCTCAGGGTTTCTGGTAAATTATACAGCAGTTTTGTCAGATATACTCCAACAGCCTAAAGTACAACACCATCAACGCCGCCCTCATGTTCAAAATGTGTTCATTTGAACTGAATTTAAGCTGGATGTTATTTAACATTAGGTAGATATTGTTAAAATACATTTGTTTACAGTTGAACTGTCGTGTTTAGGTCAGTTTGGACAAGTTTGCATTTATGCTACTACGACCTGGAGTGGTAGAAGCGACTCAACTATCCATTAGCCTACTTTTAGCAATTTCAGCTTTTATCCATTGCAATTTACCATTAGGTGATATGCAACCATGCAACATGAAAACTTACACTGAATTAAGATGACAGACAATAATAGAAATACATTTGCACAGTCATGATGTAGATTTATTTTAAGGTTCTGCAGGAAATAAAAATAAGATAATCTCAGCAGCTTTTGTAGATACAGTGGTGTGAAAAAGTGTTTGCCCCCTTCCTCATTTCCTGTTCCTTTGCATGTTTGTCACACTTAAGTGTTTCGGAACATCAAACCAATTTAAACAAAAGTCAAGGACAACACAAGTAAACACAAAATGCAATTTGTAAATGAAGGTGTTTATTATTAAAGGAGAAAAAAAATCCAAACCATCATGGCCCTGTGTGAAAAAGTGATTGCCCCCCTTGTTAAAACATACTATAACTGTGGTTGTCCACACCTGAGTTCAATTTCTCTAGCCACACCCAGGCCTGATTATTGCCACACCTGTTCACAATCAAGGCATCACTTAAATAGGAGCTGCTTGACACAGTAAGGTCCACCAGAAGATCCTTAAAAGCTACACATCATGCCGAGACCCAAAGAAATTCAGGAACAATTGAGAAAGAAAGTAATTGAGATCTATCAGTCTGGAAAGGGTTATAAAGCCATTTCCAAAGCTTTGGGAATCCAGCGAACCACAGTGAGAGCCATTATCCACAAATGGCGAAGACATGGAACAGTGGTGAACCTTCCCAGGAGTGGCCGGCCGCCCAAAATTACCCCCAAGAGCGCAGCGACGACTCATCCAAGAGGTCACAAAAGACCCCACAACAACGTCCAAAGAACTGCAGGCCTCACTTGCCTCAGTTAAGGTCAGCGCTCATGCCTCCACCATCAGGAAAAGACTGGGCAAAAATGGCCTGCATGGCAGAGTTCCAAGGAGAAAACCACTGCTGAGCAAAAAGAACATCAAAGGTTGTCTCAATTTCTCCAGAACACATCTTGATGATCCCCAAGACTTTTGGGACAACATTCTGTGGACCGATGAGACAAAAGTGGAACTCTTTGGAAGGTGTGTGTCCAAGTATATCTGGCGAGAAGGAACACTGCATTTCATAAAAAAGAACATTATACCAACTGTAAAATATGGTGGTGGTAGTGTGATGGTCTGGGGCTGTTTTGCTGCTTCAGGACCTGGAAGACTTGCCGTGATAAAAGGAACTATGAATTCTGCTGTCTACCAAGAGATCCTGAAGGAGAATGTCCGACCATCTGTTCGTGTACTCAAGCTGAAACGAACTTGGGTTCTGCAGCAGGACAATGATCCTAAACACACCAGCAAGTCCACCACCGAATGGCTGAAGAAAAAACTAAATAAAGACTTTGGAGTGGCCTAGCCAAAGTCCTGACCTGAATCCTACTGAGATGTTGTGGTATGACCTTAAAAAGGCCGCTCATGCTCGAAAACCCTCTAATGTAACTGAATTAGGACAATTCTGCAAAGATGAGTGGGCCAAAATTCCTCCAGGACGCTGTAAAAGCCTCATTGCACGTTATCGCAAACGCTTGGTTGCAGTTGTTGCTGCTAAGGGTGGCCCAACCAGTTATTAGGTTTAGGGGGCAATCACTTTTTCACACAGGGCCATGATGGTTTGGATTTTTTTTCACCTTTAATAATTAACACCTTCATTTACAAATTGCATTTTGTGTTTACTTGTGTTGTCCTTGACTATTGTTTAAATTGGTTTGATGTTCAAACACTTAAGTGTGACAAACATGCAAAGGAACAGGAAATGAGGAAGGGGGGCAAACACTTTTTCACACCACTGTATGTCACAATATAATTAATAATTAACACAAAGTGGAAACAAGTAGATCATGAGATGTCACTCCTCCTTTCTCTCTATTTGTTACTGAGTTCCATTACGCAACACATTTCCAGTTAACTGTTTAGAGAGCTGATAGTTATCACTCGTTCCAGTAACTTCGTGGAAGATGTCACAATGGGAAAATCACGTTTATCTGTGTTTTAAGCCCCCAACGTCTCCTTCCAGGTAGCGCTGCCTGGAAGGCACTAGGATAAGGCAATGGTTATGGTTATGGTTACGGTTAGGGTTAGGTGCCTTGAAGTCAACGGTCGCAAGCGCTGCCTTGAAGGAGGCGTTGGGGGCCTAAAACACCATCGAGTTAAAATCACAGGTGTAAACAAAATGAATGATGGCTAAATTCCATTTAGCTGCTTCAGTTTCAAGGTCCTGGTATTGTGTAGTTTTTCTATAATAAGTCAAACTGTCTGCTGTGAAAAGGACTATTAAAGGGGAACATTCATGCCTACTTTTACATTATTTTAGATATGACCTTTGAGACAGGCGATGCTCATTAAGCAAAAATGTCAGTAAAGTTCAAAGTATGAAGAAGCCTGTTTTGCTCTCAGGTTTACTGTCAGTGTAGCAGGAGAGCTTTGAGTCTAAAAAATCTGACTATTTGGTCAAAGTTGAACTCACTTATTTTTCATTTGCACAACACAGGAACTGATGAGAGACATGCATGGAAAGAAAAATGCAATTCATGTTCTAGATCATGTTACAATTAGGCTTGTTCCTTAACTAGTTTGGTGGGCATGCATTTGCTTCAGCTTTCAAAGAGGCCACGGCAGACAAAGATTTAGAACCACCGTTGAGAATTGAATAGTCAAATTTTTCCCTTGCCAATTTTCATTTATATCTCAGTTTTTTTTTTTTTTATGTACGCCATTGTGTGGCATGTCTACAATGTATTTATAACATTGAACCTGTCAGTACTCACTTTGTTTTCTAAAAAGATTCTGTCCTCCACGTGTAGGGTTGGAGGTTAATTGAGTCATATATAGACAGACGAAATCACAGCACAGATAAGGTTGGAACATGGGTAAAGTGTCACGTGTAAATTGCATGAAACTGTACTTCTGTGTCAAACTATATAACACTGTCACAGTTGGTCCATCGTGGAATTTAAAAGGGGAAGTTGATGGCATGTTAAAGGAGGCCCTATTGTCTGCAGCATCAGTCCTGTGTGGCTCGTTGTGTCTGTCGTCCCAACAACAGCGTCAACGACCATGACCCGTCTGCTGCTCGGCGCCGTGCTGCTGGGGAACCTGGGTGTCTGTGTCACAGCTCAAGGTAACCCCTGATATATTTATATGTTTTATGACATATTGATGGTTATTGTCTGACTGACTTGTTTCAAAGTCACTCCTGATTTCTCTTTCAGATCACTGTTCATGTTTTTAAAATCACTGTGTTGGGTTTAAAACATCAACACTGAGCTGAGAGGAAATTCACAGATTTATGGGTGCTATCACAAACTCAAGGAGTGTAACTTTAAATGTATTGGTCTCTAATAAAAAACAAACCGACCAATAACAGAACTCACAAATACTGATTTCTACACACTCTTATAAAATGTAATAAAATGCTACAGAACAATGTGAAAAGAAACAGAATAGAACTTGATTTAGCAGTAAATTAAGTGAATCACAAATGGTGTTGGATATTATGAGGGTATAGTACAGCAAACATTACGTTTTCTGTATCTAAATCATTCTTAGATATCAGTAACATCTTACAAAATGTGGGGTGCCCGGATAGCTCCGTTGGTAGAGCGGGCGCCCAAATATAGGATTTACTCCTCGACGCAGGGGCCCGGGGGCCCGGGTTTGGCTCCGACCTTTGCTGCATGTCATTCCCCCCTCTCTCCCCTTTCATTTATTCAGCTGTCCTGTCAAATAAAAGCCTAAAGATGCCCAAAACATCTTTAAAAATCATACAAAATGTCATAATTACAACAAAAAAACAAATAACAAAACATTAACAAAGTAGAAATATGAATTAGATTAGGGCTTGCTCAGGATAGAATGACATCTGTTAGACTAACGTGAGTGTGTAACAGCTATGAGATTTCAAGGAACTCAATTCCATGTTTTTGTAGGAACAATGGTGCGCATTAATGAGGCTGCAGTGTGCAACATTTGCAAAAAAAATTGTTTACATTCTTTTTTCTTTTTCTTTTTTTTGTCTTTGAGACATCACTGATTCCAGGGCACAAAATATAACACACCAAAGATACTGCAGTATTTTAATGTTTTTAACAAAACAGTTCCTGGAGTTTATCTGCTTTAACGTATTTAATTATAGTTTAGTTTTAATGTTAACCTTAAGATAAATGACCAAGCGTCAAAGTTAGTTTTGGCTAAACGGTGAATGGATTCTTTCTAATACAAATCCTTCAGGAGTCACTCAAAGGCTCAGGAAATCCCTTCTGTCCCACCAAACATTGACTTTTTCATAAAATTTCAGAGCCCATATAGAAGCTATTTGGAATGGATGCACCTTCTTAATTGTTTCTAGTTGGACTACTGGCTGTAACACACCTTTAATTTTTTTTACTCCATTTCTTATTTTCATTTTTCTGTGTTTACCGTCCTGTTTGTAAATGTGTTTTTCTTCTTTACTTAAGAGCTGCTGTATTATAACCAACGTAATTATTTTACTAACCAGCCAATTAATTCATTTTTTAAATACATTTTATTAATGCTCTTATCTCCTCATAAACCATTATGTAATCAATAACTTCCTCAGGTCCAGTGATGCTCGCTCCAGCCACCCAGGTGAGGTTTGACTCCGTGGACTATAAAAACGTGGTGCGCTGGACTCCACCCACCAACAGCAGCTCTCTGCAGTACTACGTCCAGTGGAAGATGTGAGACATTACACACACACACACACACACACACACACACACACACACACACAGCAGATTTACATTTAAAGGTGTTGTAGATAGGATAGCGAAGATCCAGGACTTAGCCAAAAAATGTGAACATCGACAACTTCTCAGTCCCTCCCCCCTTTCTGCTAAAGCCCAAAACGGTCTCTTAAGCCCTGAATGCATGAGCAGTGATTGACACGCAGTTAGTTAGGAATAATCTCACCTCAGTAATAAATCTAATCTTGAATGTTGAATCTTGACTGAACTACTGGTATTGCTGTGTAGATTACCAGCAGGCAGTGATGAGAAGCAGTTTTGAGTTACTTTTACTTTACTTGATTATTTCCATTTTCTGCTACTTCAGACATACTCCACTACATTACAGAGGAATAATAATACTCCCCCACATTTATTTGATAACTTTAGTTCCTTTGCTGATCAGTATTACAACATATAATCAACAAATACATTATAATGTATTTGTTAAGATAAGATAAGACTTTATTATCTGGGGGGAAATTCACAAGCTACCCAGCACTATATAATGTAATTAAAATTAGCTCCACCTTTACCAGCTGCACCACTTCAGCGATGTACACATTAATGCATCATTATGAAATGGTCCATTCTGCATAATGAGTTATTTTACTTTTGGTACTTTAGGTATATTTTAAAGGCTAACACTTTTGTACTTTTACTTAAGTAAAAGGTACTTTTAAATGCATGACTTTTACTTGTAACAGAGTGTTTCTGCACTGTGGTATTGCTACTTTTACATGAGTGAAAGATCTGGGTACTTCTTCCAGCACTGCCAGTAAGACATGTAACTATGGTCCATGTTGCACAGAGTGAAGTGAACTCTGTGTTTGTGTCTGTCCCTCTGTCTGCCCCTCAGTTATGGCGAGCCTCAGTGGTTGGACGTAGACGGCTGTCAGGGGATCCAGAAGCACCACTGTGATCTCAGCGTTGTGACCTCTGACCCCAGAGAGTGGTACTACGCCAGAGTGCACGCTGCCTCCCTGCCCTCCAGAAAATCAGCCTGGGTCCTCTCCCCGAGGTTCAGCCCACGCTGGGACAGTGAGTATTTACTCTCCTCCTCCTCATCGTCTTCACTGTCACAACCTGAAACAGACACTGGTAAAATGAGTTTGTTATTTAGAACCAGGGGCATAGCACAGAATTCTGGGCCCTGTAGAAAGGCATTTTCTATGGGCCCCTTCCCGCATCAACAGCTATTCATTCTAGCATCTTTTTGGGCCCTCCTCATATGAGTGCCCTGGGTACACAGTCCCCTTTTCCCCCCCAGTCCGACGCCCCTGTTTAGAACTACCAGGAGTGGAAACGTACTGAAGTATTTCACCCAAGGAGAGATAACATTTAAAAAGTACACACATTTCAGTTTTTAAGATCTACATAAAGAGTAACTTTAATTTTTTATTTAATTTACTATCTCAAAAAGCATAATTTTGTAAATAATACGTACAGTACCGTCATTATATTACACTATCACTCTATTCTGGTCCCATCTATATTATTCATTGCAACAGTATTTATTTGCCTTTTTCCATTTTCAAGTGATTTTTAAAAGATGTACAAGTACAAGATGTCACGCTGCTTTCTTTCGAAACAAAAGACAAAAACAACTACAAAATAATTATTTTCTCCTTCTGTCTTTTTTGTGGTACTCCGTCACTCTTTCATGACTTTGATTTTGTGCTTCATCGTCGTGCAAAAAAAAGGAAACTTAACAAGATCCTTATATTGTATCTGCAGCCAAAATCAGCTGTCCTGTATTGAGGGTGAACGTCACGGAGCAAGGGATTGTGGTCCGTGTGAAGCCCCCCAGGCTGGCTGTCCAGAAGATGCACAGCAGTCTGCGATACAAGATCTACCTCATACACACCAATGGAGAGGAGGTAAACACACACACGCACGCACTTTTTAATTCTTCATATTTCTTAAATGCCTTATAATTTGTATTCTTTATTGCACACTAGCCTCAAGAATATGCAAAACTGCATTTCACTGTAACAGAATCTTTGAATCTACTAATTACATGGAAAATAGTGTTCAGTTGATACACATTGCCAGAGCAGGTTAGTTGAACATCTTGTAAAAGAATGTGAAATTTGTCATAGTTTTTAATAATAGATTAATAATAAATGAATATTTACTTTGGTTTGAATGGAGCTTGTCTCTCAACAACATTCTTAATTTGCTATTGGTACAATGCACTTACCGTAAGTCGCTTTGGATAAAAGCGTCAGCTAAATAAATGTAATTTATTGCTGTAGAGATGAGCCTGTAAAATGAAGATTTTAGGGCTGAAACTGAAAGTTATTTTCATTATCGATTAGTTTGTCAATTGTTTTTTTTTAGCAATCGGTTAGTCGTTTAGTCGTAGTCGTTTAGTAAAAATGCAAATCTCAGTTAGCCAGATGTCAAAAATGTCAGAAAAGGTGAAAAACACCTGTCGCAAGACACTAAGGTGACGCCTCAAACGTCTTGTTTTGTCTGTCTAGCAGTACAAAGATATTCAGTTTATGATATAAAACTGAAAAAACAGCAAATCCTCACTTTTCAGAAGCTGGAATCAGAAAATGATTGGTGATAAATTACTATTACACTAAAATACTATGGCAATTAAACAATTATAAAAATTGTTGAAGAGTAATTTGCTGTTGATTGACTGATTGATGAACTTTCAGCACTAAAAGAATCACCATCATGGCAACAAACGTAATTTTTTTTACATGGAGCAAATAAAATGTAACACTTCAGTGTGTACACTGGAAAGAAATGACATTTAAACTACAGCTGCTACTGTTACGAAATAGAAGAGGAAGAAGAAGAGGTAGAGGAGGCGGAAGAGGAAGAGCAGAAGAAGAACAAAAACAAGAACAATTCATACAAAAAATATCAACAAAAAGAGAAGAACAAGAACAACACAAAGAACCACAACTTACATCTTTCCTACATATCATGTCTATGTCAGACTGCACAGTATCCCATGTAAAGATTGTTTCACGTGTACAACTGTACAATCATAGGCCAAATAAAATAAAATAAAACACTTCCTCACTTCCTTACTGTCTTATTCTCTTCTCTTCAGGAGGTGTTGGAGATGGACTGCTGCTCGGACAAACTAACTCTGAATGAGCTGAAGCACAAGACCAAATGCTGCCTCCAAGCCCAGATCATTATCCCCCTCCAGGCCAAGAGTAGCGCTCGTAGCTCTGTGAAATGTTTCACTACGCTGTGATCACACAGGTGTGGGTACACACACACACACACACACACACACACACACACACACACACACACATATCTGCATACAGAAACTCATCTTTCTCATTATTACTATACATTTTCAGTTTGTTAAAATAAGTTAGTTAGTTGAGTCAAAAATGAAGACTACAACAGTGCAGATCACTGCAGTAGAGAGCTGCTTTATCTGTGAGAATACGGTACTTGTGTCTGCTTTGTATGATTGTGTCTGAGCTGGACTGTATCGTTTGGAGATCGAAAGATAACCTCTCTGCTGTGACAAAAGATTACCAAATGAGAAGTCAAGTATCCGCTGTCACACAACAATCGCCTGAGGCAGTGAGACTGAAAGAGGGAGGGAAAATGAGACTCCTGGAGCAGAAATCTTAGCAGGAGAGTTTCTCCACAATGACTATAATTACCTCTGCTCACCCCACCCTTTGCACTATTTTTAGATCTGCGACTGATGTGTACAGCTGTGAAAAACTGCACAGTTGTTTCTCGTGCGATTCAGTAATCTTTTCCGTTGTTCTCCATTGTCTTTTTTCCTTCTCTTTGCCTTAGACAAACTCTGGCAATATGACGCACTGAATGACTGGACTTTTCATCCATCAGTAGAGCTTTAATTATCCATCGCTACCTCGATGGCTGCAGCCATAAATATCCATGCCAATAAAAGTGATGTACTTTATTCTCAAAAGCATTAAGGATCTGACATGTTGAACTGTGTAGGTAAACTTTCACTTTGAGTGTACAGTACTTAGTATGTACTTAGTATGATTTTAGCCTCCAGGATACATTGTTTCACTCGAGAGCTTTATTACGATTTTTTTTAAGTACATTTTGTTGGTGAAAGTTAATTAGAAATAGTAGTTTGACAAAATAAACTTAAAGGTGCAGTAGGTAAGACTTATAAAACTAACTTTCTGTCATATTTGCTGAAACTGACCCTATGTTTGAGTAGAACTACATAAAGCAGGTAATAAAAAAAAAAAAAATCAGGCTCCTCTGGCTCCACCTACAGCCTGTAGTGGGATTTGCAAAAATCCACACTCCCTGTTCAGATGCACCAATCAGGGCCGGGGGGGGTTGTGTCTAACTGTGTGTCAATCACTGCTCATGCACACACATTCATTCTCCCTTGTGGGGGGAGGGGCTTAAGAGACCTTTTTGGGCTTTAGCAGAAAGGGGGGAGGGACTGAGTTGTTGACGTTCACATTTTTTTCTTCCCAATCCTACCTACAGCACCTTTAACTCAAGGTCTACTTAGCAGCTTTTTTCCCTCAGTGAATCACTGAGCAAACTGCCTTCGCTGATGATGATGTGAGCTGTGGTTCAAACCTCTAGAAAAAGCCAGTGAGTGGACCTTGAGTTAAGATTATTTTGTATCTATCTTTTTTTATTTAGGTTTGTTTTGTCGTTTTTTATGAAGCATGGCTCATTTTAACTTTAGACACACTACAAGCACAGTGAAGTAGAGCCATTGATATGAAATTATTCTTCCAACTGACCCCAGTAACCAGAAATCATACAGCAAGACTGAAACACTTATACCTAGTTCAGCTTTCTCCCACGCTATTTAGCAATTTCATGTTGTCGTTTGTTGTCTTAACATTTCCTCCAACATCAGGGATGGGAAGTATGAAGTTTGCATAAGTTAACACTGTGACCACAATGTGTACTTGTTTTCCCTCTAGTACAGCCACAATATGCAACATATCACTGGAGCTTTACTGTGAAGCACACCGTTTACACTTTGTATTGCATCATGTATTTGTTGTGTATGTGTTATGTTACAAATAAAAGCCACAGACATGGCTTACACTGGTTAATTCTGTCTCAAAACCTTTTTTTAGTTAGTTGAAACTTTAAAGATACAGCCGGTGTTATTCCATATTTTTCTTATTCAAATAAATCCAATGAAAGGATGAAAATCAACAATGTGTTTATACTTTTGCTCAATACTTTCTGACCTCCCTACCAGTTCCAAGCCGATTGGTTCCTACTGAAGACTCAATACTGTAACAAAGTTTCTTTTATTTTAAAAGGCTCAATATTTACATAAGATAACTGGGCACTGTAGTTTTTAACAAACGTTACTCAAACAAGACTAAATAGTACATTTCTTTTTTTAACATTATTTTTTGAGCATTTATTGATAGGACAGATTAGACATGAAAGGGGAGAGAGAGGGAAAGTGCTGCAGGTCGGAACCGATCCTGCAACCTTTGCGTCGAGAACAAAGCCTCTTTATATGGGCGCTCGCTCTACCGTTAGTCCATCCAGGAACCCCTAAAATAGTACATTACTGCGTCAAAAGAAATACAAAGCCAACATTAGTCTTGATTCAGACTTTATTCAAAATGTTGATAAACTTGATACTCTTATCAGGCGTGAAATAACCAATACTGTAATGATAACAAAATATGCTCACTGAAACACTAAACCTGACACCGTCAGCGTGACTGAGATGTTCAGTGATTTAAAGGAAGTGTTGCATTTAACAGGAAGTCTTACTTGATCAGAAGGTGATGGGTCTTTCAGCAACAGCGCTGCGCCTCTGAGGTTGTTTGTGAAGGTTTCGTACGGAGTAGTTTTCTTTGTAAGAACTCCTCACTAGCAGCTAGTTCATTTAGTGGTTTTGGTCCTGAAGACAGAGGCCGTAGTGCTGGTAAAGTAAAATTTGGTCCCTTAGCCAGAAGCCTGAATGCACCTTATTGATAAGCGGCGTCACAAATATTATTGCTGCAGTTTGTCAAATGTAGTGGAATGTTGTTTTTCGGTATGTCGAACCATCGTCCGTCTTAATAAAGACAAAACATTTCCGTTAACCGCTAGCCAACAAAGTTTTGTTACTGTGGACGACAAACTGCAGACTTCAGCTTCAAACTGAAATACAATATTTTGAGGGGAATGTGCAGCACCAGTGCATTATGGTATTTACAGATAACTCTTAATTCGTAAAAAAAAAAAAAAAAAAAGGATAAATCCAGTGATATCTTGGCTTGTAAACTGTCTCTTTGACAGCTTGATGATTAGTAAGGCTTTTACAGTGTTGGTTTGACAGTCAGTGGTCATAAAATACAGAACATGGGATACTTCACATTCTAAATCACCATACGATGCCACAGTGATATACACATCAGGAATCACAATTATATTTACACCATTTGGGAATTCATATCTTACTGTAAATGAGCCATTGTTTTGTCCTTCAAAAAATTGGACAAATTTTCTAATGAACTCAAAAACAGACTGAAGTAAGACCGCGATACAAAGTTGGGGGAATACAAACATCAGTCAACCGTAACAAAGGATGTTAAGTTAATTTGTTCAACTTTTAGAGAGAGGGCCCAGGAGTGACCATGGGACTAGGAACAGTACCCTATATATCCTGCAAGTTCACAGAGGTCGGGAGAAAAACATGTCAGGATAACAAACCCTTTGTTAATTCCGAGGAAGGCATTCAACTGGCTGTAGGTTTACAGTATGATAAGGAAACCGTCTTCACTCGCTTTAGCCAAAATCTGTCCTCAAATGTCTCCAGACCTTCCTGAGCTTGATGACATGGATATTTGGCTACATGTGGAAGCAATTTGCTTAATGCTGGATAAAAAGTATACAAATAGAAATAAAACAAAACCAAAAACCTGACTCAACGAAACCAATTAAACATAACAATGCAACAGTGCAATTAGGTATATGAAACTACTAATGGCAATGGGGGTCAAATCTGAAATGCAGATGTCAAGATTGAGCTTCAAAAATAACTCATTTGTTTGCACACATTACAAAATTGTGTGCTCGTGATAATAGAAATGAGGACATGAATTAGACTTAATAAGACACTTTAGTACTTGAAGGCACAGGGTCCGTCTGGTTAACAGTATTGCTATTTTTATGCATTCAATGTTTGAAACTAAATTCTCCCGTGTGGCCACTCCCAGGCTGTGTAGTTATCCTTTCATAACTTAAATCTGAAATGATGCTGTATTATTAGAAGGGGGGGTAGATTATAAATTCATTCATTCATTTGGGGCAGGATTTCCTGAAGTGTTCCCCCACTCTGCTGCAGTGTGCTGAGTATAGAAAATATTAACCAGAAAAAAAAACTTTTTCTATAAATACAGTACTCTTAGAAAAATCCATATTAGCAACTCATGACCAATGGTCATTTAAAATGTAATCCAACTTTTAAGTGAAAACATTCCACGTTTGCTTCGCAGGACTTCCAGTGTATTTCTACTTGCATCTCTAAAATCTTCAGGGCATTCTGGGAGGAAACATACTTGCATCCCTGCTATGATCCGGTATGTCACCTGTCCCTAGAACACAAACGGTACTGCAGCATCGCTGACTTTTAAAACAGTCATAAAACAGTATATATGCAATACAAAACTATCAGCATTATACTTATAATGGGGTAAAAAGAAATATTTACAAACAAGGCATAGGGATTTTTTTTTTGTTCAACATTTCAAGGGTACATGCATGCATGATTCTCAAGTCCAAAAATCTAAAAGCGTGATCGCACAGCTTGACTGACATGGAATGTATGTCCTGCTGGTTGCTAAGGTAAGGTCAAGTCTCTTCATATTAAATTACCTATAAAAATATATATATAAATAAAAAGGTGAGGGTATTGTGTTGCGAAAGCTGCAGCAGCGGTCAACGTTTAGCTGCACCGACAAAACGAGAAAGGAAGAAGGTAACAAATGGGAGCGCGAACAAAGGTGGCAGTCGAGCACCGAGGGACCAGAGAAGAGCTGCTGATCCAGAATGTTCTGCTCAGGTTTTAGAACTATGTGTGTGTGTGTGTGTGTGTGTGTGTGTGTGTGTGTGTGTGTGTGTGTGTGTGTGTTCCAGAATTAGGCAAGGCAGTGTGTAAAGGTCTTTTCAGACGGTAAGCAACACTTTGCCTGCATACCCACTTGGATCCGCGGGGTCTCGCTGCACTTCCCATGTGAACGCCAAGTGCTCTACGCATGCTTTATGTCCTGATGGTTATATATTTCAGGGAACTCACAAACAGCATTGATTTGTACTGTATGTGCGTCACATAGAAGAAAGGTCAAGACAATTCAACTGTCAGCGGGCTGGCGTGTGCATGAGACTAGAAAGATCGCATCAGTTTCACGGGATCGCGCCCGCTGGTCGCTGGCCCGCGCCTCCCTACATGCCCGCTCGCCTCTCATTGAAAATGAATAACTAGGCGCGTCAATCTCTCCCTGTCTGAAAAGACCTTAAGACCGTTCTCAAACTGAAATGAGTGTGCACATTCTAGAACTCCTGTGACACAGAGGTCTTCTAGAACATTGAAGATAGAACTTGTCTTCTTCAGACTTGGCTATGCTCTAGAACACTGACACCACTATGTTCAGGAACTAAGACAAAGCTGGGTTCTATGTTACAGAACCTTTTTTTTTTTTTAAATGGAGAGAAAAAGGCAGCCTGGTTCTAAACCCTCCAGGAGTTTTAGGCCAAACATTCTGTCTGTATGTTCTAAAACACTATAGATTGAATGGGATGAACTATGATCACAGCAGATCACTTTTCAAGGCCCCTAAGAGAGAAACTTTTTCTCCAGCTCGAAGACGGAGGGCCGTCCCGGGGAACTCTGAATGCGGCAGAGCGGCACAGTGCAGTCTCGTTTCTGGCCCTCTGTGTCCATGTCCAGCAGGGAGCAGCCCGTCCCCACCTCAGAGGACAGCACCACACTTAGGTTTTGTGCCGTCTTCTCTCCGGAGTAGTGGCCCAGCGAGTAGCTCTTGTTGCGTCCTCGCAGCAGGGCCCAGGTGTGGGGTTTGGCCCGGAACGACACTGGCCGTGGTCTGGAGAAGGCCTCGCCACCAGAGGGCTTCTCTGACACTCCATCTTTCTCGCGCTTCTTCTGTGTGGCTGGAGGAGGCAGAGTAGGTGGGCCATTGGCTGGAAACAGATGGGGGGAAGATACATTTTTGAAGAGTAAATCTTTTTTAAACCGTATATACAAGCTTACCTCCCTTACCTCTGTTTTGTGTTACTTACTATTGTGGTTGGTGGTGTATTTCTTTCTGCGTAGACGTGTTCCTGTGTTGTGGTTGCTCTGCTCGGGTGGCTGGCTTTGGGTTTGCACTGGTGTCTCTGTGTTAGCTGCCATCCTGCTACTCTGGCCTTCTGTAGAAGCTGCTGGGCCGGGTCTGGACGACTCGGTGTGATTATTGGCAGCCACAAGCTCAACCTTCCCAGGGCTAGAGTGTGACACCTCCGCCTCAGACTTTAAGAGGCACTTGGTGGAGTTGCATTCCATAATGGCCGACATGGAGAGGAGATTGACAGGTTGGGTGGTGGTGGGGTTTGGCGTTGCCTCGTCTTTGCGGGGGCGACCACTTGGTGGTGAGGTGCTGCGGCGAAACCGAGTCGCACGCTGAAACAGGCCCTCCTTCTTCTTCTTCTCTTTCTCCTCACGCTGGGGCTCGCAATCTTCCCCAGGAGCAGAGTTTTTGAGAGCCTCCCTAATGTCATAACCGAGCACAACTGAAGCCAGCAACGAGCCGCAGCCATACAGCACGGAGTCAGTCTTGCGTCGAGCTGACGTCCGCTTCAGGCTGTTGGTAGGGGTGAGCTGTGGGGTGGTGGAGGTGGACGAGGTGGATGTAGTGGTGTAGGGGTCGTCTGGGATCTCTGGTTGGCCACCCTGACCTGCTGCCCCGACCCCAGCATCTCCCGACCCACAATGCCCACCGGGGCTCTGAGGCTGCTGCTCGTCCCTCCACAGAGGTAGATCGATGTACACCTGGTTGGGGAACTTGAGCTGCTTTGGCTTGGAGCTGCTGTCAGGACATTCCTGGGAGGATGCCTCGTCTTTACCGGCCCCCGCTGAAAACACAGAAGTGTGAAATCAGACATTACAAACAAATTAACCATTATGTGGACACTGTTGATGTGTAACTTTACTTATGTCTTGCTGCTTCCTGTCGCTCTGCATGGCTTCTTGAGAAAGCTTATTTTGTTGCTCCAGCTGTCTTTATGGTGTCTTATTGACTTCTGTCTGTACATTTTAACCTGTACTAATGTCTTGCTGTTTCCTGTTCTGGTCTCAAAACATCTGGCCAAAGGACTGCAGTTGAAAATTAGCCAGCTAACACTGGCACATTTACAGAAATGTTGATTTAATGTGCGTCCTTTATAAATGAAATGAAATAAATAAAATGAGTCCTTGACACTTAACCACAAATTATTTAATTGTGATTGTCTGATAAAACTGAAAGGCAAATTTAGGACTTTAAACCCTATTTTAAATCTAGTAAACAAGCACTCAAAAGGGTTTTTTAAAACCTGTTCAGTTATTAGTCACTTTAGTCAAAATGTTACAAAACAGGCTGCGCAAATTTCCACAATAATTACTCAAATATCAAACGAATATGAAAGAACGTTATGTACATTTAAATTGCACAGCATCCCAATGGATTTTGAGCTGACCTTGTTCAGCAAACAAGGCGGCGAGGGGGACAGACTTCTGGGACTTGACCAGGCTGGTGGACCAGGGGTTACTGCCATCTGACAGAGGACGCACTCTGAAAAACAATGCCCAGTAACAGATGCCACACAAGAAAAAAATTATTATTTACACTTGTAGTATAGACTGTGTAGTATTTTTTGTGGTATGTTACCTTATGTTATATTACTGTATGAAACATAGAGATGAGTCAAAAATAACAATAACACTTAGACACGAGGATGTGGTTATGTTTTTTTAGGAACAGAAAGTAAATGCTCTCCACCCTGATATCATGATTGAAAAATTAGTAGACTGTGTTTTTTTCTGTGTGTGTGTATACACTCTACCTCTCAGCAGCAGCAGGCCTTTCTTTGCTCTGTACTGAACTGGGGCCCCAGGTTCTTCCTTTCTTCTTGATTCCCTTTTTCACATCATCAAACTCTTCTGGCCTGAAGAGGGTGCTGCGGCCCCATGTACGGTTGCTCTCATCTTGAGTAACTGTTAACACAGTGACCATAAGTGTTACCACAGACTCAAACAACTGCAGGAAGGTTTATCAGAGAAACCATGGCCCTGACAGGGAATCCAGTGTAGATATTATTTAAAAAGGTATCATGCCATCTGTAAAATCTCTGTCATAATCTTTTCTCTAGAAATGTTCTTTGTTGTCGGTCTCTCTCCATCTATGTAGTCAAAGAGTACTTAAAAAGTCTAAATAACCACATACCCCACGGGTGTTCTCTCTCAAGTTTATTTAAAGGCCTTTCTACACTACATGGATAGAAGCCTTTTTTTATTTTAATAACTGCGTTTGATTCAGGAAGATTTAAAGTTACTATTGAACCTTTTCTAGAAAATATTACCAATGTATATTCATTTCTGGAAATGTAAAATCAAAAAGCCAAAAAGCAGAAAACCAAACCCAAAACGCTGTTGTTATAAAAGCTTCTTCTCGCTGTAGGTTAGTCATTGTGAAGGTGTGAGGATCCACCAAAGATGTCAGAGCAACAGACTAGGACCAACATTCCCATAACTAGGAAAATGTGTTAGTTTTTTTTCCAACTGCTTACACGTTTTCAAAACTATGTCTCCTTTTCCTTTTTTTCCTCTACACACAATTCCCAAAACTTCACACACAAAATGCAAAATGCCCCGCATCTCCTTCAAAATGAAACACTGCATTCAAAATGCCATAAACACATCTCATCTCGGGGGGTATTGTATGCATTTTGTGCAAAACAAAGTCTGATTGATTTATAATGCTGAAATATTCATTAGATAGTTGCATGCCTGTTCTCATTTCTGAAGGTTTGAAGTATGGACGCAACTGTAAAGCTACTCAAGATGGGCTTCTCTCATGGTCAATCCGTGGTTGATCACATGATGAATAAGTGCTGGCTCTTCCTTTTTCTCTTCTTCCCTCCTCCTCCTCCTCTTCTTCTTCTTTCCTCCTCCTCGTCCCCTGTCTCTCCCTCCTCCTCCTCCTCCCCTTGCTCTCAGTCTATTGTTGGCATCTATTGTTCAAAACAGGGAATCTCACCTTTGACCTCTGTATAGGCCTATACTAAAGCAGTGATTGGTTAGTGTTCAGTTAAGCATAATGTGTTTGCACGTGTGAGGAGTGTGTGTGTGTGCCCTGGTAAATTAAGTGTAGCATTTTGATTGGTTGTGTTTGGAAAAGGAAAGCAAGTCACACTTTTGTGTGTAAGCAGTTGGAAAAAACTGTAATTAACAGCACCACCAGTATGTTTTAACAAAGCTCCAATTATTTATTCAAACCACATAATATACGATTATTCAAATTATTCAAAAGCAAATATGAACAGCAGACTGGCCCAAGTCTGTGGCATAAATCATTGTTACTAAAGTACCTGTAAACCAATTTTAACCCAGCAGCAAACACCAAAGTCTTGTTATAATCCACACATCAGGAAAAGCGTGTCAATCAGCACAAACAATCCCCACTGATAGGAAGCTGTTAGGCATCAAACCCTTTTAACTGTCAAAGTTAGCCAAACTTCACATGCAGCATTGGTCCTATTAGCCACAGCAATGCTGCATGTGGGTAGCCACTAGCTTGCCTTTCCTCGTGAACCCACAGGAGGTTGTGAGCTCGCTGGTCAGATCAACATCCTGTTGGTAAACATACAAACTGTCCCTCCGCGTGTGGGGCATCACTGAGGAGGGAAACATACATGTTACCTCTAACCAACATGAGCTTTATGACACAAGTATTGCACAGTAGTTGACAGCTTATACTAAGCTAAGAGCATATTGTTAAAAGAGCTGTGAAACAGAACATTTGCGTTTTCTGTCTGAATATCAGCATATACCATACATGCTCAAAAGGAATTTGTTTCAGTTGTTGCAAGGGTCTTATGGTGCGCCTAACAAAATCTGTTCAAACAACCTGCTGACTGCTTGTGGCTCTGGAGCTTTTGTTCACACAGTTGTTGTCATTGTGACACTAGTGTTCCCATGTTCCCTGAAATTCTCAGAGCGTTGATGTGATTTCTTCAGAAGTTGTATTTTTAGCAACTTGTATTAAAGCTACATTGTGTAAGAATTACTCCCATCTAGCATTGAGATCATATATCGCAGTCAACTCTCTCTCGCCACGCAGTATTGCAGCTACGGTAGCCTTCACGCTTCAAAAAGCGAAGGTGTACAAAAGGCCGTCTATCAGCCGTCGTTGTTGGAGTTCATGCGTTCTCTTAATACATCCATGAGTTCATGTCGGAGAGTGGCGTGGATGCGCGCTTCACACCACGAGCGGGCACGCGTGCCACCCGACGGAAAGGAGAGAGAAAGAAAAGGAGACTGCAGCGGTCCGGACGATAATTAACTAGTTGGGATTTGGTGTGTGCGTCCAAAGCAGCTCCAACGTTCACTCTTTTTTCTGATGACGCCGGTCTCTTGCTCTTTTCAATATCCGTTTTCTTTTTCTGGGTGAAGAAGAAGACTCCTGTTCCTGAAATTTGGATTTTGAATACGTGTGGTCCTCCATGTTTCCTTCTTCAAACTTGCCGGGGCCGGGAAGCTACGATACCCTTTAGCAGCAGCAGCTGAGAGTTGAAAACGCGAAAGGCGGAGCAGTATAGCCTGTATGTCCCTTACCGGCTAACATATTTCAAGATGGCGCATGAATATGGAGCGTCTACCCCAGTTCATGCAAGCGCAAATGTAAAATTCCAAGCTAAAAGGAATACTTGAAATTGATGGTGGTGGTCAATATTCATGAAAAAGGACAAGTTTGTGAAGGGCAATACAGATTTTGATAATTAACAACTACAAACGTTACACATTGGGGCTTTAAGCAAATTTGACTTAATCCAGGCCAAGAAATACACAACACACACAGAGGTTCAGGAGACAATCAGACCTGACACTAAGGAAAACATGAATATGAAAAACAAACAAACTGAACTTACGCTGAATGGCTCGTAGCCGGGGAATTAGTGTGGGACTGCTGGGAGGAGAGGAGCTGGTGCTATGAAGGCTTCGCCTCTTGTCCATGGAAGGCGACGCCTGCACGGTGATCTTATGCTGGAAGTCTGCAAAATGCAACATGCACATACGGTCCTTACAATCTCAGAATAAATATACTTAGAGAGACCATACACCAACATCCTTAGGATAATGTCCAGCACTCACCTGAGGGCAGGCTGATGCGGTTTCCATCCTTCAGTTTGAGGCGGGAACGTTTGAATTTGCCTTTCCTCTTCTTCACGTTGGGCTTATCTTTATTGAGCTGGAAAATGAGGATGTTGAGCTCTCTCTCCAGCACATTGATCTCCCGCTCTGCCAGCTGCTGCTCCCGACGCTTCAGCAGCTCCTCCTGAGACTTCTGCTGGAGGGCGGCTCGCGTCAGCTCCTCTTCTCTGGAACGTAGCTCCTGGAAGAACCAGGTATTAAGATACATACATGGGTAAATTGGCAGAGAGACTTCACATAAGCTTTTTGTTTTGCTCCAGGATGATGTGCTGCAGTTTGTCTTATCTGGGATTGAACACCTATATAAGCAAAGCAGAGAAAGAGGTTAGACAATCCGACAGACATCTTCAGCTCTAGTAAGGCCTGTTTCAGGTTACAGCCGACAGATAGGTAGCGTCATTAAACACAAGGGCAAATTGAATCTCTGACCCAAACGATATACCTGGTTCTGCTGCATCGATTTAGATTAGATTTAGATTTTTTTTTGATGAGTACTCTTTTAAAATATAATATTGCCATTGTTCAGAGGGAAAGTACCTTATGGATCCGGAAAGTATTTCTCACAACCTTTTTGGATTATTATTAAACTGTGGAGTACTTTTACAGTCAAGCTTCTGTTTTACATTTGTGCTAATTGTCAAACTTTCTAATAAACTGTGTTCCTCCTAATGTCTACACATGGTCACCTTAAATATTCGAGTTTTAGACACAATTCTATTGTAAGACAGAAGAGAAAATGCATTGCAAGACAAACGGGTAGAAATACATGTTATAATTCCCATATAACAAGAGAAAAGCTCTTGCAGACAGACATCTATAAGACAGTGTGTTAGCTGTGTATTAGATAACTCCTTCTATAACAACTCAGTTTCAGGAGATTACTGCCTGCTGTTTCAGGCTGTGTTACAAAGCTAACCCGTCTTGTCTCCTCCCATGGCTTACTCTTTCGTAATTCCCTCCATTTTCTCTTTAATTGCTCTCGGCTGAGTAATAATAATCCTTACTGGATGACTTCCATAAAGCAGCTTTACAGTCAAGCCACTTCAGCCACCCACCTAGACACAGATTACTGTGGGACGTAGGAAATCTGCTGATGCAGTGGTTAATTCTACAAGAAATCTTGCGAAATTTACGATGGGAAAATGTTAGATAATGCTTAAAGCTATTTATTTATTTTGATTTATGAAAGCTTTACATAGGGCCAACTTTATAGGGTTTTTAAGTCATGGTGAGGCGTTGTAAGTTATATCAATTAAGCGTTTAAATGATTGATTTGGATAACTGGAAGTTACATAACGAGGGTGCATGTTAAAAAGGTGGTTTAGCATAACTGATTAGACTAGAACCAGGTAGAATACATAAATATATAATACAAAGAAAATACAATTATTAAATATAAGGCAGAAAACAACACATGGAGTTTTTTAATATCTGTGCCATTCAGTTCACCAGCCGTTGACCCAACTCTGTGTGCTGATACTGCTGTTTCTACAAACACTAATTAACCCCCCTCTTTAAGCCAGCGATGGGAGATTAATACAGGAAGCAGATTAAGGTCTTAACAAGGGGAAGTACGCTAAAGCACATCGACATTAATGATTCGTTTTGTTAAAGTGCGATTAGCTTTTCCACTGAAAGTTATTAATTAAGCCGTTTAGTTTGTAAAAAGCTGTCCCAAGCAATTCTGCATGGTTATACCAAATCTCAATAGCAGCTTATTAAACATGTTTCATCACTAAAAGAGCAGAGAATAGTACAAGAAGTATAGAAGGTCTGTCACATATACCGTATGTCAGCTTTCAACCCACAGTGTGTGAGACAGAGGTAAGGTATAAAACATGCATTTTCAGTCAATCAATTTTAATGCATCTAACCACCTGCCAGCCCTCATCGTGTGTTTATGATGTAATGTCAGTGGCTCCATATATTGATGTTTGTGTTACGTCACTCTGCCTTACCTTCTCTTTGGTCCTGAGCTCATCAAACATCTCCTGGATCTCCACGCGCCAGTCGTCCTGCATGCTGTGGAAGGAGTCCTGGGGCATGGTGGCCATCACCGCCTCCTCGATGGCCGACAGCTGCTCCAGGATGCAGGAGAAGGAGGGACGCACGTGGGGGTCCTGGTCCCAGCACTCTGGACACACACATTTCAATGTAAATATGTGACACAAGTCACATACTCCCAAACAATATCATTAACAACAGGCATGGAGGCCATCTTTGATAATGAGTGAGAAAATAAGAGCTACACAGATTTCTGGATCATTATGGGACTAAGAGGTTTATTTAAAAAAAAAAAAATAAATAAAAAAAAACTTTTACTTACTTTTACATTTACTTTATAAAAAAACTGACTTTTTTTCAGGACATGCTACATTCTGCAGTGTTATTATTATGTTACGTATTTACCTTCCATGAGCTTGGCGAAGGGTTCTGGGCAAGTGGAGGGGATCGGTAGAGTTAACTTATTGACTGCCACACCGTAAGCAACAGCCAGGCCATCAATCCCACGATATGGTACTTCCCCTGTTAACAGCTCCCACAGCAAGACACCATAGCTGGTGTATGACGCGCATACGAAAAAAATAAAAAGAAAGTAAAGGAGGGGGGAGGAATATTTAACAAAGGAATGAGTAAAAATGTCAGACAAATAAGTGGACATATATAGAGTAGATATTTTATTCCTGGGCCTGTGTCTGGGGATTATTTGTCATACCTCCAGACGTCACTGCCTTTGGAGAAGAGAGATGACTTGATGACCTCGGGGGCCATCCAGGAGTAGGTGCCTGCAGCTGACATTTTTGTGGTTTTGTGCCACTCCCTGGCCAGGCCAAAATCTGTGATCTTCAAGGTCTTCCTCCCGATGTCGTCATTCTCAATCGTTTCAAGTAATAAAACTGAAAAGAGAGAAGGATACATTAAGGGAGGGGCCGTGGAAGAGACTGGGAGTGGGATGACGGCAAGAGAAGAAGGTTAAAAAAGATACATGACGGCATAACAAGCGATGAGTGATTGAGAGAGTGGAAAGCCAGGATTGGGATGAATGTGGCATGTGGGGGGGTAGGGAAGAAATGAGAAAGAAAACTGAAAGAGATAGGAAGAGACAAAGAGTGGGGGACAGAGAGAAATATGGCCGTGCAGGTGAGGAGATGATAGTCGATATTCAACAGGGCCAACAGAGGTATGCAGGTCATTTATTACTGTAGTAACAGAAGGTTGACAGCGCCACAAAGCAACTGTCCTGAGGTCCTAAAAATGTTTAAACACATTAAAGAAAGCCGGAACCCTCAAACCTGCCTGTAACACTACACCCGGCCTAAGATCCCTGCCACAGTGAAGCCACAACCCACTGACGTGCAAATTCAACTTTTATTCGCCCATTAGTGATCCTGTTATTATGTCAAAACTGTTCTTAAACGGCTGTGTATCATTTTAGACCAGCTTCAACTCAGTTAGATACACATTATTTCAATTCAATTTAGTCATGATATAACAAAATTAAGTTTGCTACTCAAGTTAATGCAATGAAATGAAGAAATTGCACAAAAAGTAAAAACAAAAATCAAAGAGTAAACTGCCTAATTACTAAGAAAATATAATACTAAAACATGGAAGAGTCATCCTGTAGGCGGTAAAATGTAGGGCAGCAACTAACAATCATTTAAAATAATGATACATTTTATTTATTTATTCATTATTATCGACTAATCAATTGTTTCAACTGAAACTAAATGGACAAATCTGAGTGAAAAATACAGAAATGTAACCAAGGGAAACTTGAATTAAAGTTAAATATGCTCAAGTAAAATGCACAAAAATAATAATAATTTTCAGAGCAGTAAAGCAAACAGGTAAGAGTATACTAGGGGTGGGGGGAAAAAAATCAATACAGCGATATTTTCATGAAGTTCAGTTGAAGTCAGTTACTATGGTAACTGAGTCTGTGAACCTAACCTGGTCTGGAGCAGGTTTTCTTCAAGAAACCTCAAAGTTTCTCTCAGTCTCCTCCCTCTGACACAGCGCTCTTTCATTTCCTCATTCATTCATTCTGTCTGTATCAGGCACATTTTAGCGCAGTTTGTTATCTGCATGATTAAAAAAACAGGGTTGGTTTATTAACTGTGTTAGGCAGACTATAAAACGTTTTTTTTCTCAAAACATGGCATTTCCTTTTGTTGACGATCCCGTTGATAAAGAAGCTGTATTACTTCGCAGGGAGTTAAACATACGTCGGGAGATGATATTGACTATAGATGCATTTTCATTTCCAGATACTAGCCTACCTATGAGTGGAATCGTTTTTTCTTACCAGCCTATCAGTTATGTAGCCTACATAACCTTATCCGTCCTCATATCACTAACGTCACCCATCGTGGACATGCTCTTACATCCCAGCAGATTATTTGTGTCACATTACGTTTTTTTTAGCAAATGGCAGTTTTCTTTACAACATTGGTGATGCGGAGCATATTAGTAAAGCCACTGTATAGCAAAGCGCCGTCAGAAGAATGTGACTCGCTCTGAAACGTTTTTGTAGTGTTCCCTGGACACAAACCAGTAAAAAGGAGCTCCACAGGATTGCAGGTGAATGATGTAAACCCTTTGTAATAAAAGATAATGAATTATAATTCTGTTAATGATGGTGCTGCAGCCTCAGAATGGGATTAGTAGGTGTAGTACTTTTTCGCCCGTGCGGATTGCACCCAAATGAAATAAATTATAGGTTCAATACCATTTCACCAGTAATATTATACTTATTTAAATTTTAAATATTTAAAAATGTTTCATATTAAATATGAAATTATTGCACTATATTGGAACTTACGCATTTACTCTTGCAGCAATTTTTTCCCACGCAAATGATCTCTCTTTTGCAGCAGCCGCTGTGTTGCTTAACGAAATACATGTTCAAACTCGCTGTATGTGCGCATGAATATTTCCGCCGACTAGTTTGTTTGTGGTTGTTACCATGGTGAATCGTAGTATCATTGCTCCATTCATGCTGCCTTTTTATAGTGATGGTGCAATCGCTTAACTCTGAGTGAACCTACTCTGAGTTGATTGAACCAACTCAAATCAGCTGTTCTGGAACCGAAAACTCAGTTTCCCATCTCAGGGTAAATCAACTCATAGTTCAGGGTTAGACTCAGAGTTTGTTAAACCTCCTTCCTGAAACGGGCCCCAGGTGACGACTGGGGAGTAGTAACATTTTTCTACTGTCCAGAGTTTCCTTTCAGCAGAAATAAACCTACTATATGTGTGCTAATACACCAACTGCCAACCATTCTTGTTATTTCTTTGACAACAAGAAGCAGCCTTTTTCCATGAAGTGGTGTATCAACAGCCAAAACAGACTCTTTGATCCTTTTCATCCTATTGGTATTATTTTCAACATTTCTTTTTGCCTCTGCCAAGATCTCCTCACATTACAAACCGTTCCATTTCATTATTTACATGCAGTCCAACACTGCAGGTCAATTTGAACATGTCCTATCAGCTGTCTTGATTCTACAGAATGCCAAAGCCATCAGGGAAACTAAAGCTTGAGAGTATAAATGTTCATTAAGGTGGTTTGACAGAGGCATTTAGGTGTTAGGATAAACATAAACACTTCAGTGTATTGCTGACACATAGACTTTGTGGTAATATTCCCATGGGAAAAAAAAGGTGTACTGATAAAGATAAATACAGTAGTGGAAGTGTTGAAAAACACAACAAGGCATTTGAGTATCTTCACCTACTGTATCACAATGTACACTCATAAAGTCACTGACTTTAAATGCTATTTGCAGCTTTCAACAGAGGCTCTATGATGTGTGTGTGCGCAAGTATTGCTTGAATGAAGAAGCTAAACTGCGTGTGCCGTATTATCACTCAATGACCTTGGACTTCCTCCTCCACAGTACCAAACTAAAACCTTTTCAACAATTCTCAGTCAGTCATGCACAAACATGCACGTACTCTTACGTACTATTATTTTTAACCATCTGAGACCCAGTTGGCATGGTTTACCTAAGCATACTGATCTCCAGTCCTAAGAATACATTGTGATTAATTACACAACAAATGTATCAAGACTGGAACAGATCTCCTGAAAGGTGTAGGAGGGGCGGAAGGGACGATGGCTGTTGACTTCAAGAACAGATAGTGTGGCCAGAAAACAAGAAACCTTGAAACAGATGCATTCAACTCAACAGACCCCACACTGAAAATCTGTGTATGAGATAAACTGAAACAAACATATGCTGGCTTTCCTTCTTATGTACATTACATATCATTTAGATGATGCTTTTATGCTATGCCCACTCCTATAACTGGCCATAAATTGTACAGTTGCACCTTTTCCACTTTTTCAGTACAATACCGA
>NC_135871.1:21746102-21926102 GCF_031162955.1 Sander vitreus | reverse complement strand
TATTCAACGAGCTAAGCTGCTTGACTCTGATTGGCTAACAGCTAGCCAATGAGAGTCTGGCTATCAGCATCCTTTACCCAGCGCAACTGGGCGAGCTCATGAATAGTAATGAGCTCAGGCAACATGACGTCAGACTGACCAGCTTTTGTAATTGGCCTGATTTCTCCGCTTATTTCTTTTCAGTGGCTAGAGCTGACAGAGGAGGTAGCAGTTCATTTTCACATTCACGACACAAACACATATGGCAACATGGCGTCATGACTTTGCGTAAACATACACGCCACTTTCTTAAAGCCAAATGGCGTGTTATCTGTATGCATTTTGAGCTATCCACGTTTAAGTCTACGCTGTATACAGCGGATGTAAACATACACACCATGTGGCGTCGCCACGTGCCGTGTTATCGTGAGAACTTGCCGTGCTATCGTGAGAATGTCACACGGTGTAAAAAAATAAATAAATAAAAAAGGTTGGGTTTAGGGAAAGAACATTGGGAAAGGCTTTAGTAACACTTAAAAAACAATAAAAAACACGACGGTGACACACGCTTCGGAAAACAATAAATGGTTGGGTTTAGGAAAAGAACATTGGGGAAGGCGTTATTAAGAACGGCGTTATTAAGAACGTTAAAAAACGGTTGATAAATGCCACACGCGGGACGCAATCCTGGCTGTCCTGGGTGAAAGTCCTGTGTTTTACCCATCCTCCGTCCTTTCATACTACTCGCTACGGCGACAATTCACATGTAATGTAGGTCAATGGAGGCCAAACGGCGCTGATAAACACGCTAAAAAACGATTATGTGTCTTCATAACACGCAAAAATGGCATACGAATTGACGTGTCATACATACGCCACTTAGTGAGATCAGTCTGCATATGGACCTAACATATTTAAAAAAAATGCAAGTAAAAACGGTTTTGTGTGGCAGGGCACCTTTAAGTTTTTTTTTACTTTTGGATTGACAGTGGCTGGGACAATTTCAACATATTGAACTAACCCTAATGCACAACCAAGAAGAGCAACAGCGAGTCTTGAAGCAGTACTGAGCGATGATTTCACAAAAGCACCAAAAAAGCCAGTTACATTTTTTTTTTTTGTTTCTTTGTTTCTTAGCAACAGACAGTGCTGTGTGAAACTGTGCTCCTTATGATACAGCTTTAAAAACAAACTTTGAAATGGTATACAATCTACTACTAGGGGGGGTTTTAAATTGAAGCATAATCTCAGCATAATTCAGAAGCTTATTTCATTTCTTTGGCATAACTAAGCACTAATGCAACATGGTTGGTGTACAAATTCTGAGTGCAGCCTCCTAACTTGACGTGGCAGTATTTTCGTAACTGTGCCAACAGACTAAGTAGGATAGTAAGAGAGGGCTTCCTGTAGTAAGCAGAAACAAGGCTGCTAAACATTCCCCGACTGGTCCGTCTCTCTCGGTTGAAATGAGAGTGCCCCCGGGCATACTGGTTGATGGGAAAAGGATCAGGGCTAATGGCTGACTAAATCCATCTATCAAGGTCACGTCTCTCCGGGCCACTTACTCTGTGTCTGTCCTCTTCCTCTCCTAGTTTGTGTCTGGTTAAGTTTGAATTAACCCATAACAAGGCTAATTAAAACATGACAAATGTAAAAGGTGTACAGCCACTACATTTTGCTGTATTAGCATCTATCAATGTGCTAGGGAGCTATAGAGGGGATTGGTTGATTCGGAAGGCCACTCTTCTCAGCTGTGGGCCCTTTTCCTTTTCACCCTGCCCTGCAACAATAGGTGCAGTCAGGGAGAGGTCATAAAAAACAGAGTGAAAGCATCTCCACTCCTCCTCTCTCCCCTCTGCCCATTCTCTCGTCAGAGAAAAGACAGGCAGTAACTGTCTGTGTGTCACCAGGGGTAATTGTGGGAAGCCTGAGAAAAGTTGCCCTTCAACACCTAGTCAAGCTTTGGTAACTTTTCCTCTTAGATTTGACTTATTACAGAAGTAGAGCAAGACTACAGATAACATGATTCCCTACTTATACTTTTTTCTGACCTACATCATGTCTTAACTGTTTTCTCTCCAGTGGTGAGCTCGTTATGACCCATTAATTAAAAGCAGGGTTTAAGAGGTGTCTTTGGCAATGCTTTTCCCACAAAAGTAGGGTTGTTCACAGGGAAACCCAAATTTAGAAGACTGTTATAGTCTATCGACTAGTATTTTCATAACTAACGGTGCAGCAGCAGGAGGACGGGCAAAATTAAATGGAAGATGCATGCAAATTGGATAGCACTGGTATTGAACTGATAGTCAGTATCTGTCTATTCTCCTAATTTTTGTATCAGGACAGAAAATGTCAAGGTGCGTTCCTAATTTCTAGCTTTTCAATGCATATTTGCAAAATCATGGCTGTGTGACAAAAAAAAATAATCACATGATGATACAACTTTGTGGACGATCACGTAAACAGGATTATTATAGGAATATTGGTCACTTTCCTTAACAATATTATTTAGCTAGGCTAGGCTACTTGGAGAATCCTGTCCGGACTGTCCATTTTCATCAGCCAATTATGATTGGGACTGTTGCGACGAGACGATTAATGCGACTGGTGGAGAAGACTATGATTCATCACAAAACCCACCTATTTATATTTGAAATTAAACATTTGCGCAGCGTGCTGCTACACATAGATGGAAATAACAAGTGGCATCTGCACATGCCCTAGCATGTTGCCCTGGTTGCTGCAACTACTAGATCAAAATAGGGTCCTGTGATATGGTTGACACAGGTTCTCTCCACTAATTTCCGTTTACTGACAGTGAATACAGACACAGGGAGGAGGGAAGGGAACACAGATACAACGTGTTGAAGTCTAACAATAGCTTATAAGACTGATGGAAGAATGCTGTTGCACACGCTCCACACTGAATCACTCTATCAGTTTCATTGGCGTTCAAGCACACATTCCTAGCATGCTATCGCTCACACCAAGATGTGAAACTCAAAAGTTAATGTGGGTTATGCAGACTGGCTCAGGGCCAGGTTTCACTGTAATTTCTGGCTCTTATCTACTGCTCTAAGAAAACGTCCACTCATAGCTTGAGGGAGAGAGTATAAATCAAAGATGTAAAATGACAAAAATGGAAATGTCAATAAAAGGATGTAGGCTAATGAATAAGATTGGGATAAACAACAAATTCCCTTATTACCTTATCCCATTATCAGAAAACCAAAATAAACAATACGTGTATCCTACTAACAAGTGTTGTCTGCATTGCCAGAGTTCGATATAACTACATGCTAACTGACATGGTATTGTACTTAGGGGACATATTCCTTCATTACAATGAACACTGCAAGTTTATTCCTCTCAGCTTGTCAAATTAGCAAAGCATTGTAAACATGGACCCCCAACTCTGAGCATGCACAGTGATGTCTGCCTTACATGCAGCCACCCTCCAGAAATTGCAAATGCTAGTTATTTTAGAACTATAGTGCCCATACTTATTTTAATGAATGAATATGTCAACAAAACAATACAACAAACAACAGTATTAGTAAACAGTAGTTTTGGTAGACAATGGAGCTATATGGCACACAGGCATATACTATATCACGCTGCAGCTACACAGACAAAACAACAGGATAATTCTTTGTTGGTTTTGATGTGAATAGGAAGTTTGTTGACTCATATTAAAATAAGAAAAAGTAACTACAGCATATAAAGTTTGAAAATGGTGTTGTGAAAAGTAGACATGAAAAATAACAAGAGGGGCAAGAGGGAGCAGAAAGGAACAAGGGAAGGAAGGTAAGTAAGGAGAAAAATAACGAAGTAAGGAGGGAAACCCCCTCAGTTTGTGGCAATAAAAGAGTACTGCTGCTCTCTGGGAGATTAAATATGAACGGAACAAAACAAAACGAGGGCTTTGAGACCCTCCGAGTCCTAGCCATTCTTCTGGCCACAGTAGCCTAGCAACCGCTGCTTGACCAGTCCATTGTGCAAACGTATGTTAAGCTTTTATCCCTCATTAGCAACATTCCTCCCTGCAGGCTGGGATTTTACAGATTAGGTTGAAAAACACAAAAGAGATTGGATAAATCTTGCTGACTTCCAACATATTACTTTACAGGCTAATCATTGATCAAATAGCTGTGTGTTTGTCTGCGTGGAGCATGTGTACACTGCAAGTTGATAAATGGCAGGCCGAGGAGTTGAGTGAAGGTGCTTGCTTATGTACCTGTGTGTCTGTGTCCTGGTTTAGGAAAAATACTGGAGTGAAACAACTTGACAATATATACCTAAATAGGAAAGACACACAGCCACACCAACAGACATTTTGCTCATTAATTATTTCAAAAGTGACAGATAGCTGATTAACAACCACTTACTGCAATGTATCCATTTTTTTTTTACCCCCCCTCGTGAAGATAATTCTCACTTCTTTTGTCCTTTTAGACTGACAGACGCACACACAACGCTAAGACAAGACAACAGACCCTCATCAGCAGATGCAATAACACATCTAAGCTGCATTATTCTGGGTTTTTACTTGGAAAACAACCTAACACACCACAGGGTGCGCAAGGTGCGTATACTGTATGTGTGTAGGAGAGAGTTTTTTGTGAACTCACTGCCCTGGTTCAAAGCAAACACATAGAGCTTCTTTAGTTCTCTCTTTATTTAGATATTAAGACAGTATATTGAATACAAATGTTCTGACTTCTGACCCTGGGAAGATCAACTATCTGCAACTAGTAAGCATTCAATGTCTTTCTTAGACTCATATCGTTGGTGCAATGGGAAATCAAGAATTAATTCAGATAAACTGATATTTATCCCACTAGCCTACAATTTTCAGGTAAAATGTTGAGTTCCCAGGTTTCACTGCCCATAGCTGCAATAACCAGATTATGAATGTTCTCCCATGAGCTTTATTTTAAATTCTTTACTTAAAGCTTATGCTGTTTCTGTGTCACAGTGAAGTGGCAGGACAAACACAATGACTTGTGTTCGCAGCACAGTGCCTGTTGGGGGAGGTTGTTTGTGTATGTTCACCAAACATCCGATTAGCTGAAACAGTTTAAATGGCAGCTAAATCCTCGCTCTCCATCTGCCCTATAATTAACACAAATCTGACATCTTAAATAAGACGACTTTTAGGGTTGGGCTCATCTACACTGTTCATCACATGACATCACACATAAAAAGCATTCAAAGTTTTGTTTAAAATGGTTCGAAAATCTACTTCAGAAGGACACACTGACTGATTGTCCACATTCAATTATGTGATAGTGTCATTTTAGAGAGTGAATCAGTTTTATTCTTAAGCAAACATACTCTATTACAGATATTCTACAGTATATTATTGGTATTAGATCTGGAGGGTTTTTTTTTTATTTACTTTGACTATTTTCTTGATAATATAAGTGGCCTGTAAAATTAGTTTTGAGGGTTGATGAAGTGGGAACTTTTTGTCATGCTTTCACTATCCCTGCCTTTTATTAACTGAGAATATAACCATGTACGTACAGGTCATGTGTGCAGCACATAGGCCTAAATGTTATGATCAGTGGGCATGTGTGTTTGACTTGTCTTTCATGGTCAATCTATGCAGGACCCTCCATATCTATATCTGTAAAGCACTAAGAGGAATTTTACAATCCAATCAAAATGTCTTTATCAGGTGACCATGGATGGTCTGGTCTGTGTACATTTCACATGTTTTGTCTCTACATTCGCACATTGACTCTCACAGCTGGAGATAAACAGACATCAGTACGCGAGAGCTGCTCCCCACATGGCCCCAGGTTGATAAGTATCTGATCACAAAGGGAGAAATAGTGTTTGGAGTCACATTACACACATAAACACACCTGTGTTGAAGTGGATGGACTGTGTCAGTGGGTATATGACTCAGACTCTATTTCTCATCAAGTCCTGTTCATTCATTATTCAGTCATGGGAAACTAAAGTGTGCTGGCTTGTTGTGAAATACCAGTCCATGGAGGACCAAGCACAAAACCAAGTTCCAACTACATGACCCTATCAAAAGAAAGACCTGCAAATCCTCAAGAGTGTGAATGTAATGTATTTTTCCCAACACGAACACGTGCAGCAATTGTGAAACTATGCAGACATTCCCTGATCAATAAGCAATAATTCCCACAGTAGACACCCCCCCCAAGTGAATGGTTTTCTCTATTATCATACCTTGATAGGCTCTCTGTCTGACTCCTTTTTGCCCTATGACCTCTGGTATTAGCTCTGGTTGGTCAAGCACATGGCCTGACAGTGTTGAAAGTCAGTGGTAAATCACTGACTTTATTTGAACAACATTTCAACTTGGATTGGAGAGGGGGC
Organism: Sander vitreus; assembly: GCF_031162955.1. Classification (NCBI taxonomy): domain Eukaryota; kingdom Metazoa; phylum Chordata; class Actinopteri; order Perciformes; family Percidae; genus Sander; species Sander vitreus. The sequence goes on along the minus strand of NC_135871.1, from coordinate 21,919,763 downwards.
TGGGAAGGTGTGTGTATGTTTTGGGATGAGGGGGGTTGGGGGGCAGCCCAGCTGAGCAAACTCTTTATTTCACATCCTCTTGATGGTATCCCCCACCACTTCATACACCCACAGCCACCTCCTTAAATCCATCCTGAGTAAAGGGCAGCGCTGCACCAGTGATGTTGTGAAATATATGTGAATTCTGAGTTTTCAGCAACCTCAACTTAGGATGTATTGACAAAAAAAGTCCTAATAGCCTATAAGCATGAGGTAAACATTTCCCAAATGTCCCTTGTCATTAATAGGATATTAAACAATCACTATCTATATAACTGCTTTAGAAGAAGCTATAGAGTTACTTAACACAATTACTCAAGCAGAACTGACCTGCGACCAACACGTAACTATAAATAACTAAAGGAGGATGGAGTGCATGTGCAACAGGTGGATGGTTCCCCGTGAGGACTTTCTCCAAAAGTTAGGTTATTCATCTTAATGTATCTGTCTCAAACACACAAGCACACACTTCAATCTTTGCTTACTGTTGCTAGACTTCAGGTCACGATGGATAATGGGTACCACGGCCTCCTCGTGTAGGTAGAGCATCCCGCGTGCAATCTGCACGGCCCAGTTGACCAGGATGTGTGGAGGGATGCGCCTTCCGGTCAACGCCCGGTTCAGTGTCCCGCCTCGGGCATACTCCATGACCAGGCACAGGTTGGGCTCTTCCAAACACACTCCTTCCAGTTTAATAATGTTGGGGTGCTGTAGCATGGAGAAAAGTTTCGCTTCTTGTTTAACACTGGCGGCGGTGGCTGTTATGTCCTCGTCTGGGTCTTGCCGAGCCGCTTTCACGGCGAGTTCTTGATCTTTCCATGTGCCCCGGTAAACTTTGCCAAATCCACCCACGCCTATGATCTCCTCTAGTACCAGTTCACTGAAGGGAATCTGGACGGGCGAGCTCGGGACTTCCTCTCGTGCCCCCACAGATCCACTCGTAGCAGGGAGACGGTAAATAGCGGGTTGGTAGGTAACATAGTTTGAGGGGAAAATCCCGACCCGGTGGTTGATTTTACCCGTCCACCATCCCTCGTCCCCGGAGATTGCTGCGTCTTTGGACAGCACCTCCACCACGTCCCCTCGTCTGAGGCTGAGCTCATCCTCGCCGCTTGCCTCGTAGTCATAGGCGGCTGTCCACAGGGACCGAGTCGGGCACAGTGGAGCAGAGTGAGCCCACGCCCGAGCTGTGGGGCAGTCTGTCCATGCATGCTCCCCTGTCCTACAGCCGCCCGGCCGCCCTTCACCGTTTGGGAAAGCGGCCTGCGAGACATCCATTTCTCGGTGGCCGTAGCGACACCATAGGGTGCAGAGCTTTAAGAACAAAACTTTATAACGGTAAAATGTAACTTTTTGAAATCATCATGCTGTCACATCTAGGAGACTAGCTGATGAGAACAGATGGGCATTCCCTGCGCAGCCCACAGCGGGATCAAACCGTGTCCAAAGTCCTGTGTGAGAGAAAGAGCGTCCACAACCACTGTATCCACGTCGCCACTCCGGTAAAAGTGTATAAGGGTCAATAACTTGCTAGCGAGATTGCTGGCTACGGTTAGCCGAAATGGTTTTTTAATAGCAGCGGTTAAATAGAAATGTAAAGTTTGAAACTAACAATTCATGTTAAATCTCAAATTATCTCTGCCATGAGAGATACATTTGTCCACAACAGTCTCTCTGCTTCTGCTGAATGCTAACACGAACAAGCTAAAGTTAGCGCTCTAGCGATGGAGCTAGCTAAGTAACCAAGTTTTCGCAGGTGCCGCAAGAGGTGCACCTGCACCGTCCAGTCCGACCACAAAAAGGGAGGCTGCAAACGACAGGTTTTTTCTTAGAAAGTCGCCAGTAAATCTCGTCTAGTCACCGAATCCCGAAATGTAAAGTCCGCTTGCTCGTTTGTGGACTTTTAACAGGAATGTCAACTGCATTGGCGAGCGGGTTAGCTTAGCATAGGTCAGCCCACTGACTAGTAACGTTAAGGCAGTTGGAAAAGTTGCTCCTCTCAGCTTTAAGATCGGTTATTCCCAAGTTTGTTACTCCTTCGGGGACGTGAAGTAAAGCCGAAGGTTGAAAACACATCAAACATCCTGGATTTCAACGCAATAATGCGGTAATAAAAACATGAAAAACTTCGTCAACTTTTATCAAAACAACCCCCCATCGCCGCTGTCGCCAGACGAAGTAGGACCATGAGTAGGACCCAGCACAGTGCAGTGGCTGAACGGAGGATCTTTCTGGGGGACGCTGCTGCTGCTCTCGCTGCTGGCTGGGTGCCCTCTGATTGGTGGATTACATGACACGTGACCGCCCCAGCAGTAGGGGGGAGGAGGGAGGAGCTACCATAGGAATGTGTGAGGAGAGCGCGCCTCCAGGGAAGTTATGGGAATAGTGGACCACTTAAGAACACACAAACACACACACCTCTCCATGTGAACAAGGAAGTAATTTTAAAGTGAAAATATAGACCTAACTAAAGGCCTACTACTGATATTTTGAATAGTATTTAGGCACACAAGGAATTTGACTTAAGTGTCCATGCTGTTAGACAAAGTCAACAATTCCATATAGGCCTAGGCCTAAGCCTGCCCTGAAACATAAACATAGCCTATCTTCTACTACTGGCCTACTATACTACTACTACTACTACTACTACTACTGCTACTACTACTACTGCTAATAATAATAATAATAATAATAATAATAATAATAATGCAATAATATCGCCTATTTAAAATAATGTGTTTTCGTAATAAATTCGGATAGTAGGCTATACATGCGTATTGAGTTAAACCTATGCATGTAGCCTACTCACATAACCTCTAAGCATACTAGCCTAGAAATACAAGTGCTTAAAGGCTTGCATATTAAACACATTGCCTGTACATGTGTGGCTTAAGTGTACGACTGATTTTGCCTGAAAACCGACTGGCTGCGTGTGTGCGCGCAGATAAACACAAGGGTGCGAATCATATAATAGGAATGGATGGAGAGGTTTGGGGGGAGGGGGAGGGGGGTGGCGGAGGACTAGGAAGGGAGGGGAGGCGGTCAGAGCTGCGCATCTGTACAGGCAACTAGAGAGGAGAGGGATAAGGAGAGAGACGAACAGGACAAGACAGGATGAGGACCGCGGCAGCAGAAATGGACGAATCGACATTGGGATGGAAAAAGGAGGACGAGAGGACAACACCGAGGAAGACCGATGAGGCATGAAAGAGAAGGCTGAGCAGACGTGCTGTATCGCCCCAACATGGAGGCGTAGCGACAGTAGCATGCATTAGAAGAGATCATTTCATTGTAGCCTAGCAGCAGCAGCAGCATCCGTCCATCCAACCTGAGCGGAGAGGAGGAGAGATGGTCTCCCAGGTTGTGCAGACCCTGCGTCAGGGAGTCTGGGCATCTGTGACCGGGGGCTGGTACCACGACCCGGACCAGAACAAATTCAACAACTCCTGCCACCTCTATCTGTGGATATTTCTCCTGATGTTGCCCCTGTCTCTCCATCTGGTGAGTTTTATGAGGGAACATGACGTTCAAGGCCGCGGAGGGGGTGTGAGGTGCTCACGGTACCAGGTAACGTTTTTTTTTTTTCATGCGCGCTTTTGATCCTTTCTTGGATAAACGCGCGGTGGCTCTGCAAGAGTCTAACATCCCTCACTGTCTGGTTGCTACTGAGGGTAATACTAGGCTAGAGAAAACAGCCTTGTCGCAGTATTTTCTCTGCATGCAGTGACGGAACGCATGGCTGCTCCTGGATGTGGCAGTGGGAGAGCCACGAGGCGTGGAACTGTGGTTCACTAATATTTTCATGTCATTGCCTTTGAAATAGCCTAGGTGCAACGCAGGCTGCAATACTCCCAGTAATAACATCCTGACTGAGGAACTTCCATTTGGGATTTGTTACTACCTTATGTGGAGATACAGTAGATCAGGAGGAAGAAAGCCTCGGTTTCAAAAATAGTCACACAGCAGAATGGTGGTATGAATGAAGGGAAGAGTTGCTGCTATACAGTAGGTCAAACACCTTGGCCTTAGCTGTAAGGTAAGATGAAGATGAAGTATGATGGCGACAACAGCCATGCACAGTACTGAAATGCTGACCACTTAATGGCCTGATGGCAGATCAATGGCAGCGTTTGTGTTATTGTATATGAATAAACAACTTTAACTGTGTCTCTGTGTCTTTAACTGGTTTATCAATAACCAGTTTTATCCAGATTAGATCAATTATATCACAGATTATGTGATGTGATTGCTCCCCACATCCCTGCTCTCCAGTCTGAATACAATAAACCAGGTCTAATTTGTAGGTGGGTTCCGATAACCCCCAAACTGATGAATGACAGTTAGTTAGGCAAAGTAACAGATTCTGATGTGAGAGGAAAAGCTCAGACGTTTCAAAGCTTTTCCACCGAAGCTACATTAAAATGTTGTTGACGACAGTTTGAAAACACCCACTGCATCCCCTGCAAAAACAGCACAAGCTTTCTGGGTAAGATGTTTCAAATTTCAAGTTTATTCAAATTAGTTCTTGTGATTCACTGAGCCTGTAATATCCTACACGCGGGGAACTGTGTGGCTGCAAATAAGCTTTACCTTTTTCAGAATTTCACCTACTTACAGTAAGATGAGAAAAGATGCTACAGCGTGGAGCATTAAATCAAACACGAGTCTAGTGGAGGCAGGAGACTGGAGATGTTGAATTGATGCTAAAGCTCCTCTCCTCTCCACAGGCCCTACCCCCTACCACCATGGCTTTAAGCATCTACTGCACCTCCATCACCGTCTTCTTCATCCTCATCAAGCTGGCCAACTATCGGCTGCACCTGATGTTCGACGAGGGCGAGGCGGTGGTCCGCAGCAGCCTCTCTGACCTCAGCAAGGCTCCGGAAAAGAAAAGTAATGCCTCGGACTCCTGCCTGCCTGCTAATATAAGGTAAACCCACACAGACACACATATTATCCTGAAACTACAGTCAGAGGGATCCATCTGAAGTAGCTGAAACATTTCCAATGTGGTCTCACCTTTACAGATGTATTGGAGGCCATTCAGAGAGACATACAGCATATATACATTCAACAAACATTTTTGCTGCTTGTGCCTCAAGCTGCTCCACTGCCAGGGTAGTCATTACAAAAATCTAGGCCACAGGGCTAAATCCCTAATGATACAACTTAATTATTAACATGAAATTGTACATTTAGGCCTGAGATCTCCTTTTATCACAATGCCACTATTACTAAGTATAACTGAGTGTCTTGCCAAGCTTGACATTCTCTTTTTACAATTTACAAGTCTCCTTATTTCTCTCTCTGTATGTGTCTTTTTTTCTTATCATGTCAGTCCTCTCATTCTTTGAGATCAGATTGGTTTTGTGATCTAGTGTCTCAGAGAGGGATATAGACTCTTGCCACTTCATTTTAAAGTCTCAGTACACCTTTGGTGAATGAGCGAGCTAATGAGGGGAGGTCAGTGATCTTCACTCTGCTCTGACACACTTGATCGTCAAAGGGGCTGATAAAAGAAAATTCATTACTTCCTGTTCCCTGTATGGCTTTATTTCTTTTAATTTCTCTTCTTGTGGAGAGATAAAACAGCAAATCCAGACAGAAGTATTTTTTTTACTGCTTCCTCATCCCTATAAATTAGTGGATTTTAGTATTCAAAACATGAGAGGCTGGTAATGAAGTTCTGAGGACTTCTTCTAAAAGTGACATATTGATGTATGGATTTCTGTAGACTACCTTTCTTGCTGCCTCTTTAGCTTCGTTATTTAATTTCTCCCCCGTCTCTTGTTTTTGTCTAATAGAAAGAGCAGCACAGTTCCTGACAGTGTTGCCATGACGATGTTGGCTCGGAAACGTACCAGTCCGGTGATCCAGGTGACAGTGAAACAGACTGAAACTGACCCGGGACTGATTGGGGTGGTGAGTGATGATTACAAGACAGACACCTGAGAATATGAATGTACAGTACAGAAAATACTATGTTGACCTACATTATGTTCTTATGTTATTCATATGTTTCTGAATTCTCCTCCATATACAGGACTGTTCGAAGTCAGACGAGGGAAAGACTATGGAAGGTGATGCTGATCTTTCTCTGGGTTTGACTGAGATACAGATGGGTAACTATTGAAGGAGAAATCTGAATAAATGAGTGGAGTAACATAACAAATGCAGATGCTTCCATACAAGCCACGAGGCGATCTGTAGCAGAGCTGAGATGCTGTGGCTTCTTAATGGGGCAGGTCTCAGTATTTCTTCTAAATAAATCCGACTGCTGTGTCTAAAAACTCTTTCCCTTTGCAATACTGCTCAAGGAGCACTGAAGTTCTGGCTTCTCATGGTGGCTCAACACCTTACTAAGACACTTCCTTTAATTTGTCACCCATCTCAAGGCGTTGTTACGCACAATTTAGTGTATACTCCATTTAAAAAAAATTAAGTGACCTAATTGTATAAATATATATAAATATAAATAATGCATTTATTGATAGGCACCTTGTAAAGCACTCAAGGACAGTTAACACGCACAGTTAAAAACAAGCAGCAATTGATCAAGACATCATAAAGTCAAACTAAATGGGAACATTCAATAATGAGTTAATACAATAACTAGATATGAAATCTTTAACAGTGCAAAACTCAATGTGGTTATAGCCTTTACAGAATCAGACCGAATATGCCAGTTTAAAAAGTGTGTTTTAAGACGGGATTTGAAGGTGGAGAGAGTCAATATTGCGAATGTCTTGTGGAAGAGAGTTCCAAAGGTGGGGGGCAAAACAGCTGAAGGCTCTAGACCGAAGCCTAAAGACTAAAGTCAAAAGATCTTAAATGATATCCAATGACATTCAAATAGTAAGAGAAAAACATATGAACAGGATAACTACAAAGTACAGGGGAAATAGGGGGGGAAATACGCCAATTCACCATTATATGTTTCACTCATATTTGTACGATATTGTGGAATATTACAAATCTTCTCTAAATGTAGAGTATTATTGTGTTACCATATTTTAAGCTTTGTACAATTGTTTTCTTGTGATATGTGAGTATTAATGTGTTTTGTTAAAATGAGGGAATAAGAACGAATGAGTCTCAGAGCTGTAGTAAGGTTCACCATTGTTTTAAATTAGCTGAGGTGTATTAGTAAAGGATCTGGCTCTAGATCAGAGGCAATGACTTCAGAAATAAAAACAGAAATGCAGTGATAATAGTCTGACTGACTATGGGAGAAATATCGGGACACGTTTTGTGCAGTTTTATTTTGAAACAGTGGAGTCAACAGAAATAGGGAGCCAAGTTCTTCTTCACATTCTGATTTCAAACATTAGGTTATACATTGCTGATGTCCACTGCCATTTGTTAAGTCAGTTTGGCTGCTGACATTCCTTATAGTCTGCAGAAATATTACCATCAGCCTTACATCAAGGTACAAATGATTGATACACAAAGCAGTTTTTATCAGTTTCTAGAAAGATCCTCCTCCTAGTGAATGCTAAAAATGCCACTGAAAATATGACGTGATGACATGAAGTGACAAGTATACACTTATAGAATGGAAACACAATCTAGAAAGACAACATTTAAACCCTGGTTATCATCGACTAATCTCTACGTATTGGAACTATTGAGGCCTTGCATGCCATGTGGGGGAACAAGGGATCGGTCGTCAGAATCAGTCTGTCCTGGAAGCCAACTCTGTTCCTCTTCCCTAATGCACTCGATGGCTCCTTAGACAATGTGGATTGACAACTTCCTTTTCTGCAAACACATCGTTGTTGTAAATATGCTCAGACAAGCACGGAACTAGCAGCCAGCCAACAAGACCAGCTGACTGCATCCAGTAAATGTATGACCTAATGCACTAGTGATTAGTCAGAACAATGTCAGCCTATTGAAAAAAGATATATAAACGCTGTAGTGTAATGCATCAGACGACTGCACAATTGTAACAAAATGTATCTGTTTTTAATAGCAATAGGATTGGTCCCTCATCTGCGTTTCATTTTATTGCAATTGGAAGACATTTATATGTCACTGGCCATACTACTGGAGACAATAGTGTTATTTTTTGTGTTCTCACTGCAGCCAAATAAGATACTATAATGTTTCCATGGCAAGGATTTTATGATTAGATCAGTTGTATTATTATTACACTTTAAATCAACAATTTGAATGTGCATTTCATTTTATTCCAGGACAGAGTGAGAGCACTGCAGATGAGAAGCCTGTGGAGGGAGGCCTGCATCCGAGCCCTTCTCCAGATGACCTCTCCAGCCCCAATCCAGACCAGGCCGCCCCCCTGCTGCAGGCCCAGCAGAGGCCCCCGTCCCGAGCTGAAAGGGAAGAAATGCGGCCTGGATCTGCGATGGGGACAGGGAAGATGGATGCGGAAATAATTGAAACTGTGGCTGTGAAAGAAGAAATGGACATTCAGAGGTCTTTGACGGGAACTGACAGAGAGCAGGAAAGAACAACAGAGAAAGACTCAGAGCAGGACAGAAAAGAAGACTGTGAGCATAAAGAGACTGCAGACAGGGAAACAGCTGATGAAGGTTTGCCTCCCTCCAAGGGAAGTGAAGATGAGAGTGAGGAGGAGAGTGAGGGGCAAAAAGAGCCCCCAGATGCCAACAATAACTCACTGGAGACTCCCCAGGACCGTCAGGATGATTCTATCGACATCCCAGAACTTCCTGCACAGATAGGCCTCACAGATATAGAAACAGGAGTAAGTTGTTATGTTACAGAGGTTTGAATTGAAAGCAGTGAAACTATCATTGCATTGTGATTATTGTGTACATCATTGGTAGAAACCTATCACTCTTTTCTCTCAGGCTGAGCCAGTGGAGGAGACATACTGTTCCGATGAGATTGAAGTAGTTCTGGTAGACACCTCTGGCCCCGGGCCAGTGTCAGCTCACCTGGAGGACAGCGACACAATCAAGATCATCATCACTATGAGCTGTGACCCTCAGACTGCTGCTCAACTGGAGGAGAATGTCAAGCAGAGCCTTCTGGAGAATGCACAGGTAAGAATAATTTTGGACGTCAGTTTTAATGTTCTTCATGAAACACTTTTAACCCCCTTAACATCCAGTTTTCCCCATTTGTTTCCCCTTCAAAGCTGTTAAAATCATCTTATACAGTCTAGCAGTATCACATACATGTATGTGTTCTGTATCAGCCTGTTCCAGCTCTTTATGCTATGTGATGACCTCCAGCAGGTCATGTAATGTAATGACTACATTGCATATTTTTTATTCTTGCCCCTGCCTTTACCCCTACAATCTGACGCAGCTTCCTGCTTGGTTTATTTAAATTACTAAATTCTGAAATCAGAAAAATGGCTGGTGCAAAATGTAAGGTTATGTGATGTGTGTGATATATTTATGTATAGCTATCAGAATAAAATCCCTGTAGTAAAACAATTGTCTAAATCTACTGCTAAATCCAGATGTCAATGTCCTGTCCTGATGTTTAAGCTCATGTCTCCATGAGTGCTGCTCATGGTAAGATTGTTACTTACTGTAAATGATGGACATGTTTATTTCTGAAGTGTTGTTACATTTGGAGAATAACTTGTGTGCGTGTGTTTCCTACAAGGCTCAGAAGGATGCAGGAGAGTGTCACATCAAGATCCCCGTCATCACCTTTGACTCCCCGGAGAAGGAGAAGCAGGAGGTGGAGGAGGGAGAAGAAGCAGCTGGATCGGAGGACGACCTCACCCCGAAACAGCAACAGACCGCAAGCCAAAGTGAAGAGTTTCACCTGTGTAGAGAAACAACCACTTCTGAGTCCACCACACTGGAGTGTCCAGATCCAGACCAGGAACATCTTGGTCTGCAGCTGACTGATGACAGCACACCGAGCCAGCAGCTGACAAACGATAACAGCTCATCAGGTATCGATGTCCACTCCCACCACGATGACACAGATCCTCTGGATCCTAACGTGGATTCACAGGGTTTCCTGCGTCTGCCACCAGCTTTGGGCCGCTACGGGCCCGGGGGAAGGACTCACATCCGCGGGCTGAGCATGGACAGTGGAAAAGATGCCGTGCTGCTTTCAGACCGCTCACATAACACAGTATGTTGGCACTTTAGCTCTGTTTCTATTTTTAGTTATCTATCTCCATCCATCTGTCCATTCATACATACAAACATTGTCTCTTTATCAGACCACCATGACCAGTTCCAAGTCAGATCTGGAAGCGAAGGAGGGCCAGATTCCCAACGAAACCAACTTCTTGGAGTTTGTTTCCTTGTTGGGGTCCCTCAGTACCAGAGGGGGAGGTGCCAGCACACAGGAAGATGAAGGGCCAGAACGCAAAGAGGACATGGGAGCTGCAGAGGAAGGTGAATCTCAGCGAGGGTTTTTTCCTTTACCTCCACCTCCTTTATCTACATATTTTATAACGTCACAGTTAATGCAGATGTTTATGTCAGCATTGTGTTACGAGCTGCAATAAGTTCCTACTGTTGCTCTTGGTGCATGGTCTTATGAACTATATAAGTTTAAAGATCCATACTAATACTATACTGATCTACTGTAGACAGTGGTGGTTCTAGACCATTTCAAATGGAGGGGCCAGACTGTGGCCACATGCGATTTTGGGGGTACCAAATTGTTACATACCACCAACCCTCCATAGGTTTGGTTCTACAAAATACTAACGATACACATATAAGAATAAACATAGTATGCTCATTGAGTGTTAACCTGCATTTTATCTATCACAGCACATGTATAATAATAATAATAATATTATTATGCCCCCCCCCCACCTACCTTTATAAAAACAAATTTCTGTTTCTGATATTTTCATAAAATCATTTCCATTGGATCTGCAGAGAATCTGAGTATGACTTCCAGACAAGATGATACAATAACAGAGACCAACACGGACAACAAACCAGAGAGACCCAAACCACCAACCAGTCTGCATACCGACACACTACAGGCTATAACACCCACACAAATCCCAATAGTCTCTCCTGACAGGTACACATGCCTATACACCCACATGCTTCAATATAAATATGCACACAGCTGTATTCACTCATCCACCCAGGATCTCCAGTTGATTGTGTTTTCTGTCTACAGTCCACAGACAGACAGAGAGAAGGATCCAGACTATGACTCCCTGCCATCGCAAACCTCTCAGTCAGAGAGCTCCATGTTGCAGGTCATCTGCAGACCAGAGGCTACCAACAAAGAAGACGCCTACACCTTCCATACTGTACACAGTAAGCAGCCACCCTTGAATAGTTATGTTTGCAGTGTTTACACAATCTTTCCATTAGTTCCTGGAAATGTAATGTTGTAACTAAAACGACTCACTTGCACCTGGTCCCTGATCAGTTTTAGGAGTCTATTTGTGCTGGGACGGTCCGATTTTGATCTTTTGAGCAAATACACAGTATGTGCGGAAGGCTCTACCAGCAGCTGATGGTTTCACTTTTAAAACAGCTCACAAGCAGATTAAATGACATTCATCTGGAATGGCTCCGAGATGTTCTGATGTTTAGCTGTTCAGTCTCGGGTGCCGGTCTGTAGTGCTAAAAAATAAAATCCCACATAACAGATTTAGCTACTCATCAGCTGGATATCAGTTAGTCTGACAAGTTTTATGTATGTATGTTTGTCTCAACAGGAGACAGGCCTCGTAAGCTGTATGCAGAGAGAGCTCTTAACCTGCCGCTAGGAGCAGAGCTCATCACTGGCAACATGTGGTACTGCTTCCCCCTCTTCCTTGTCTCTTACTTTACCAGCAACACATGCTCTTTTTTTTGTTGTTTTTTTACAATTTTTTCATCCTGTTTTGTCTACCTGCATGTTCTCTTCCACTGCTTCCATGTACTTAACTTCATCTTCCTTTTTCCATCTCCTCCTAAACTAGCATCACTGCCTACATAATCAGGTTTATTCAACAGATTAACATCAGTCTGTTTTGTGTGTGTGTGTGTGTGTGTGTGTGTGTGTGTGTGTGTGTGTGTGTCTTCAGTGACCTACTGTCAACTTCTTCCAACTCAGAGTGCCAGGACGGCATGGTGGGCAGTCACACTGACTGCCCATTCCAGCGACGCATCATCCCTGCACACAGGCTTCGGCCACGAAGGACGCACCCTGAGATATTCCAGGTTTCCATCTGCTTTCACTTTTCCTTTGTACATGTTCTTCATAAGTGATTTACTTAACCTGATTTGCTAAGACTAAAGACAGGACTTGTTTATGAAACTATGACTATGATGTCGGGGGTCTTTCAAATGGTTGTAAAGCTGTTATTTAAAGGTACCCTGTGGGCTTACGACCACAAGCAGTCCATAAAAGTGCTATGGAGCCATGTTTTTTCGAGCAGGTCATGGTTTTGTTTGTATTTTGTGCGCACACAGAAGAACCCACGTCACATGCACGCATGCGGGTGACATGATGCCCAGTTCTCCCGATAGTTTCATGCTATTGTATTTCGTGCCAAGAAATGCAGCCAACAAAGGGGGTGAACAAAAAGGCTGTTAGCAAGCAAGCATAGATGAAAAATCAGTTTTGCAAATCTCTCTCGTGTGTGTGATGATGTGACTTGGTGAGAAATAGTGAAACAGTTTGTTCACAAAACAAAAAAACTCCACAGGGTACGTTTAACTACATAATTAATTATGAATTAATGAAAGACTTAACAAATGAATCCATCAAATAATATATGAAATACAATCGTCAAATTAAAAAAAGATTCATAAATAACAACTTTATATAATTGCCAATAAACAAACAATCAATAAATAGATCAAACATAGAATAATTCTACATAAACAACAACACTGGTCAGTACAGTTAAAAAAAATACAGGTTTAAAACAAGGGAATTAAAATGCTGATTCCTTTTTTAATTTGCATTTGTACTCGTTAACAGTTGAGTTAATTGGCCCAGTCCCCAAGTCATAATTAAAAAAACCCCGGATAAATCAGATTCGTGTTTTCTCTCTGTCAAACAGTGGGACAGAAAAAATATGAGTCATTGCTCCTGTTTTAAACAAATGATCACTCCTGAATCAGTGTACATCACTGCTGGATGCAGACCAGCAGGGGGGACATACACTGTCTGGATCAGTTGTTGAAGCTGAAACAACACACACTCTCTGCTGAATCATTACCTCACCACTGTGTCTGTGTCTGTGTGTGTGTGTGTGTGTGTGTGTGTGTGTGTGTGTGTGTGTGTGGGTTGCACACCGTTAAAAATATGTTGTTCTGTCTCCTTACAATGATCCTGACTGTGTTTTGAATTACCCTACATGGGAAATCATGTCATTAGAAAACTTAATTTGCGTCCTGTTATTATTGCAGTTGAATTCATGTGGGTATAAATGATTTGTGTTTGTGTGCATGTGTGCGTCAGGAAGAGGACTCTTTGGATGAGTCCTCAGAGACGTCCACTCAGGAGAAACCGACCAGGAAGGTTTATTACAAACTCAAACTGTTGCCTGGGAAGTGGATCAACATTTTATATGACCGACTCACGCTGCTTGCCCTTTTGGACAGGTAATAAACAAACAAAAACCTGCCTTCAGACTCATTCCACTGTTTGGAAGTCTGGAAATCCAACTTCGTAATCATTTCTCAGCTAGGAAATTCACACTCTGAAAATAGTATTTAGATTTTAGAGCGACAATAATAACAGTTACTGTATGTGTATGTTACAGCACAGCCCCTTCCATCAATATCACTTAATTGTTGGTCAATTTAGTCATTTCTTGTGACATTTTTTCCAGTTTGATCAATCAGTGTTATGTCTTTTCAGTTTAATCGTCAGTTAACAGTAATTCAATCCATAAATGTCTGTTTGTCATGAATTTTGTGCAGGAATTATGCTCCTCAGTGAGGATATACTGTATGTCTAGTAAGCTGCTGAATGCATCACTGTAATGTGTGTATGCCTCTGTAATGTATGTGATGTTTTTGTATAGAAACCAGGACGTTCTGGAGAATCTAGTTGCAGTCTTCATGGCCTTTCTGGTTTCTTTCCTGGGTTTTTTGCTCCTCAATCACGGCTGCTTCAAAGACTTCTGGGTCTTCCAGTTCTGCCTTGTTATCGCCAGCTGCCAGTATTCCCTACTGAAGGTAAGGAAAATACAAAATCTCAATACAAGCCATGCCGTCTAACCATTGCTTTGAGTAGTTTACCTGAATCTTTACTGTTGGACCAAAGTGTGTGATGGTATTGTGATGGTCTAAGGAAAACCATTTCACTATAATAAAACCAACTTGCATTGAGGAATGAATGATGTGTAAGCTCAACATGTGTGCCATGGTGACCTATAACATAGATAAAAAGTTAAACTGGCCTCAGACTTGCCAGTTCCTATTTGCCCCTGCTCACTTCCTCTCTTTTGAACTAAAACAATACTGTTTTCATGTTAATTTACAAATGGTAATTAAATATTTGCTTCTGTGGTTTTGTTTTCCAGAGTGTTCAACCAGATGCAGCTTCACCAACACATGTGAGTTCAATGTTGTTTTCTTACTAAATCTCAGAGGAAATATTAAAGTAGTAGTAGAGTAAAGACAAAACAAACTTCTAAAAAACAGCATATTTGGTTGCATTATAATTACCAATATTTACATTTGGTTGGTTAGTTTCAACTTTATTGATGCATGTTGGCATATCATGTCATGAATTTCCATATTAATAATTTTGCTGTGTTTTGACTGATACACCAGCAATGTGGCTGCAGAGGATATTACTCTTTGGAGCTCTCTTAGTTGTGTCATGACTCATGTTACTGTAAAAAAAAACAAAAAAAAACATAAAAGTGCAAGACATATGGGCATTCAACATAATATTACCCGACTTTGGGTTACATTTGTGTTTGTCATTGTGATTAAATCAGATGTTGGTATTATCTTGCAGTGTCTAGCAGTTAATATTATCCTAACCTGTGCTTGTTCTTGTGTGTGTCTCCAGGGTCACAACCAGCTGGTGGCCTACAGCCGAGCAGCCTACTTCTGCATCTTCTGTGCTCTGATCTGGCTGCTGGAGCAACTGCTGAGGAGGAAAGACCTGCCTGTCTCCACCCTGTACGGAGTCACCATCGTCTGCCATGATGCACTGGGCTTCTTACGTGACCTGCTAGTGGGTAGGGATACATGAAATGTACCAGGAGATACAAACAATACAATTATTTGTTTTATTTCCTGTTCAAAACATTATTTCTTCCTTGAAAGGGACTAAGATATTTCTTTTGTTTTATGCATAAAACAGGTTTTACCTACTGCTTCCCAATCACCTTCCTAGTGGGCCTTTTCCCTCAGATCAACACCTTCACCATCTACCTGCTGGAGCAGATTGACATGCACTTTTTTGGAGGGACAGGTTGGTGAAATTTTCAGAATGTGTTTGTGTTCTTGAATCCAGATCCTCAAAGAATGTCAATTTAAAAGTTGTGTTTTCCTTGTAAACTGTAAGGCTGTGGTTTGATGCCTGCATGTGTAATCTGTGTAATTTGCATTCAATGTTGCAAATACATTTTCAGGCCCCTTTAGTAAAGGTGAATCTTCTTAGTGATTTAAAAATCACAAAACTAATACTACAGTACATGATTAGCTTTGTGACTCATTGTTTAATACAAGTGCATATATTTTCATCCTTGTGTGTCTCAGCTGCTACGAGTCTCATCTCTGCAGTCTACAGCATCCTACGGAGTCTGATCGCTCTGTCTCTGCTCTACGGTTTCTGCTTCGGAGCTCTCAAGGTACAAAATCAACTGGATATCAAACAAAACAGAGCATAGGTAGGAGATGTGAATATAGAAATAAAAGAAGACAGGGAGTTCAGTTATAAATAACATGTGGCCAGGCAGTTTCATTGATGGAACTAAGTAGAGCTGCAGCAAAATACAAAGCATTTCATCCTTCAAAAGGGAAGAAGCTTTTAAACAGAAAATCTAAAAGCAGCAGACTCTGACTTTGAAGGTACATGATGGTACGATTCACAACGCTGTATGTGTGTACCTGTGTGTGTGGTTACAGGAGCCGTGGGATGAGCAGCACACCCCAGCTCTGTTCTCTGGTTTCTGTGGCCTTTTGGTGGTCTTTTCCTACCACCTCAGCCGACAGAGCAGCGACCCCACCGTACTGCTGTGAGTATCAGTTTGTGTGTGTGTGTGTGTGTGTGTGTGTGTTCTTGTTTAACTATATTCGTGGGGTCCAAAAACCGGGAATACAGTATACTTGTGGGGTCCGGACAGCTTTGTGGGGCCAACATTCTGGACCCCACAACTTCAAAGGGCTGTTTGAGGGTTAATACTTGGTTTTAGGATTAGGGTTAGAATTAGGTTATGGTTAGGGTTAGGGTAAGGGTTAAGGTTAGGCATTTAGTTGTGAGGGTTAAGGTTAGGGTAAGAGGCTTGGGAATGCATTATGTCAATGACGGGTCCCCACAAAGATAGTGTGTGTGTGTGTGTGTGTGTGTGTGTGTGTGTGTGTGTGTGTGTGTGCGTGCATGCGTGTTTGCATGCACACACTGGGCCTGGTTGCCATGCACATAATTCTCAATAACATGTAAATTAAAGATAGGTTAGGTCCATGGAAAAGAGAGCTGAATTCATCAAGGAAATGAAGGCAGATGGTTGATTGTGTTGAGTAATTTTCACCCAAAGCTGACTCTCATCTCATCCATAATGTCTCATTTTAACATTTTTATTTACAGATCTCTGGTCAAGTCAAAGATAATGCCCACTTTAGTGGAGAGTGAGGAAGAAGAGGAGGAGGAAGATACGGAAAGTAAAGACCCACTGCCAGAGAAACTGCAGAACTCTATGGTAACTAAAGATGATTATGTAGAAAAAAACTGATATAATGTGGTTTTGTTCTGTCAGTTATGTTGGTAGTGGAAGATGATGAGTAAGGGTTCAAGTTATTCAGCTTTTCAAGTGTTGATTTGACTACGCTGTGCATTTTATTGTTTTGAATTGCGGCAGCCCAGAGGCAATATTTAGCTCATGTCAGCTCACAACAAGTATCATCAGCAGATCAATACTCATGAACACTATGCACCTGAGTTGCGGAATTCACACATACTGTATATGAGAGGGCAGAGTGTTTTAAACTCAGTGTTGCAGGCGAGATAAACATTTTTTTTTTTTCTGTCGATCATTGCGTGTGAATACAGGGAATTATGCATCAGAATAAAACAAGCCTCCTGCCGCCTTTTACAGTATTAATGGAGATTGTGAAGCTTTTAAGTCTTCTTGAGCTGCTGCGTCTTTGATCTCTAAAAATTGAAGGCTCAGAACGATTAGACAGAAACAATCTCACACCTAAATGAGTCTGATTAACGAATGCGTTTTCATTCAGTGTGGATTATTAAAGATCGCAGCGTTCCCTCCCTCTTGTGCTCTGCAGAAGGAGATTCTGCTGTCGGATGTAGTCGTGTGCTCTGTTGCCTACATCCTAACCTTCGCCATCACTGCAAGTACTGTGTTTCTGTCTCTCAAGGTGAGATCCTCGATTGTTTCCTCCCTCTATTCCGCTGATTATTTCTGTCTTTTACTTTTGACGCTTGTTGCAGTTTGCAGGAATACCAACTCAAGTGTTTTGTATAATTATTCATTTGAATCATGTTTCTTTTGATACACACCAACTTGTATCCAGCCCTTTGTGACCATTGTGCTGTACGCTCTGGCGGGGACGGTGGGGTTTGTAACCCACTACCTGATCCCCCAGCTGAGGAAGCATCACCCTTGGTTGTGGATTTCTCATCCGGTTCTCAAGACCAAGGAGTACCACCAGTTTGAACCCAGAGGTCAGCATGCCTACTGTATATAGACCAGAGTTGTCTGGTAATATTAAAGTATGTAATTACCTGGATTGTTCAAAAAACACACTAACGCCAAGGCCATGTGGTTATCGAAATGTATTATTTGATCAACAACGTCACATTTTGCATAAATTCAAAATTTCCAATCTCACTGAAATGTTTTCAGTAGTTATTGAGATATTCTGTTTACTAATAGACAAACAAACAAATGTATACTGCTAAAAACATAGCTTCCTTGGCAGAAGTAAATAGGATGAAGCTTTTCTTTAAAAATAGCCATCCTGTCATCCATATTATAAGGTATCAGTGTAACTTTCCTTACAGAGAAATAAAAACATGCTTGTAGAAACCCTGAACTTGTTCTCTCTGTACTCTAGAAAGCTGTGATTCTGATCTGCTTGTGGTATTTTGTTATTCTTGCTTGTGTTACAGAGGACGCTGTGCTGATGTGGTTTGAGCGACTGTACGTGGGGCTCCTGTGCTTTGAGAAGTACGTGGTGTTCCCCGCCATCGTGTTGAGCGCCCTCACTAATGATGGCTTCGCCCTCAGTCACCGCAAGAAGCTGGGAATCCAGTGAGTGGACACAAACAGCCAGTAGGATTTCAGGCTGGATGTGGAGGGGATACCATGTTAGCAACATAACCAAAATGCATGCCCCCCCCCCCCCCTCTCTATCCCCTACAGTACAGGGGCAGAGGGGTTGTTTAGTTGAATATGTTCTGTATGTCTAATCTGCCTGACTAATTGATCCTTTATCTGACTAAGGTTTGTGCGAGTTAGAATCTATGGCCCCGACCTTGGCTCTGAAATATCAGTAGCCTAACAGTATTGATAAATCCACGGCGCTGTCCGTAGTGCTGAAGTAGCAGCCAGATTTGTAATTGCAACTTTTTCTCTGAGTCCCGCCCTTCTGCCAGTTTCTAAACTGTTGTTTATGCCGCCTCCAGCTGTGACGTTCTCCTGACGACAGTCGCTGGACTGAAACTCCTGCGTTCATCCTTCTGTGACCCCAGCTTCCAATTCCTTACCCTGCTCTTCACACTCGTCTTTTTCCACTTTGACTGTCCACACGCCTCTGAGAGCTTCCTGCTGGATTTCTTCATTATGTCTATTGTTTTTCACAAGGTGAGAGGGAGTGTGTGTGTGTGTGTGTGTGTGTGTGTGTGTGTGTTGCACACCATGAAAAATATTTTGTTCTAACCTATTTTGTTCTAACCTAAGAGGTGTATGGGATTACACTGATGTGCATCATGGTCTAGTTGATGGTCAAGTTTATCTAGGCTCTGGCACAAGACTGAACAGAAAAAATGCGTTACAAACTTGAGGTGTGGAGTTTAAAAGAAGTGGGTGTTTACCTGTAATGGAGAGTCTGACAAAAAGATGCCATCCAGTTGCATTATGGGATTTGTAGGATCCAGCATTTTGGCAGTTTGTCAGGATGTCTCGGTCTCTGCAACTTAAATTTCTACCATTTTTTGTTGTATTCTGTCTCTGTTGAGTATCTCAACTTTATGGAAGTGCAATACCATATCACAGAGGAGAACTCCTTTAAAAAGGATGAGTAATGACAACTGTCTTTGTCCATTTTACTTTGAACAATGTTTTAAAAATTATTTTTTTTGTAATTATGTGTGTTGACATAGCACAACCTGCTGTTGACAGACACCAAAGTAAGTTTTTTGGGCATTTTCGGCCTTTTGATAGGAAAGCTGAAGACATGAAAGGGGAGAGAGGGGGGGAATGACATGCAGCAAAGGGCCACAGGTCGGAGTTGAACCCGGGCCCACTGCGTTGAGGTGTAAACCTCTATATATGGGCGCCCACCAAAGTCTTTTTTTTACGAAGAGGTGAACTGAAATGTTACTGTCGGAAAACATGAAATATGACATTTTCAACTGAACTGCCTTTTGTTTTGTGTTTTGTCTGTATGTGCCACTGACATACTGTACATATAATAAATAGAATAAACATTTATATAACATGTATAGTGATGTGCAAGGAACTATAATAGATCACATTGATTCAGTATGCCTTTAACACTACCGATGTTCTTTTGAGGTCTGTTTATAGGGGACTGACTGTGTGTTGTTTATGTTTCTGTCCAGATGCGTGAGCTGTTGCTGAAGCTCCATTTCATTCTGGTTTACATCGCTCCCTGGCAGATCGCCTGGGGCAGCGCTTTCCATGCCTTTGCTCAGCCGTTTGCTGTGCCTCGTATCCTTTCTCTAAGACCTGTATGTGTGTCTGAGTGCATCAGTACCTGCTTTTCTTTCCTTTACTGGTGTGTGTGCGTGTTCAGACTCAGCCATGCTGCTGCTCCAGACTCTGCTCACCACCGTTTTCTACACCCCACTGGCTCCCTTCCTGGGAAGTGCCATCTTCATTTCCTCCTATCCACGGCCCATTAAGTTCTGGGAGCGAAACTACAAGTAAGGCTTCGACAGAGTGAGTGAGGACTGAGTTTCCCAAACAGCCTGGAGATGTCCAGACCTCCCAAACTATTAAAAAACACATCAATGTCACTGTTGCACTGTGTGACATGTTCCTTTATTACCATGAACATGGGCGCTGTAGTTTATTTTGATTCAATCTCACATACAACATCCTGCTGCTGTGAATACTCACTAGCGGACCAAATGTGTGTATTAATCCGTGGCTGGAAATAGTCCCAAACAAATGTACTTTCATCCTGTTTATAAAAGTAAAAACATATATTTGTGAGCTGTTTTTAAAGAGTTACAGCTTCAGTAGAAATGAATGGGCTTGGCTCTGAGAGCCACAAACAGGGTAGGGAAGTCGGAAAGTACTGAACAATTGGCTAATGACTTATTTTTATATCATTTACTGAATGAGTTTTAACAATAACATAAACATTTTATACACTAAAGGAGAAATCAATCCCAACCTTTTGAGCTGAGCTAGGCAGATTAGCAGATAGACACCCTCCTCCTCCTCCTCCTCCTCTCTCTCTGTCTCACTCACACTTACACAACATAACCCCTCTGTTCCCTTTTACTTATTGATGTGAGAGACTGTTTGTACTTCAGCTTGCAGAGAGCACTCCAAAAATACTCCTGCAGCTTTGTTGTGCAAACTTCAGTGATTTGACATGAAGCAGCCTGTGATTATATTTAGACTTTGTCTAAATCTTTGTCTGTCTCGCAACATTACAATCACTGACAGCATCATCTCTGCTGGACTGAGATCTAGGTGTTTCTGCAGTAGTTGTGCAGGTCGACAATGTGAACCTCAGCCAAACACCGAGACAACATTAAAACAAAAGAATAACACAAGGACAACAACTGAGACCCCAGAAAAGTTTAGTTTTAAAATTTTTAGTTACACATTTGTCTGATGGCTGTAGAGGTTTTACAACTACAGTGATCTGTATATGGCATTGAATAGTTTAAGATCTTCGAGAGGAGTAATTCTTTCTGAGAAACTTTACAGTGGTAATACAGTCCACAAATGATTCCAAGAAGATGTATTGTCTAGATCAGCTGTTCTCCACCTGTTGTGAGGGAGCCGTTTTAAAATAAGTTTTGATGTGTAAGCTGTTGTCCCATCAGCTTCAACATTTTATTCACCCTATTTTACATGACTTAAACATTGGAAAGCTTTGTCACTATAGCATAAATGATACCTTTTGACTTATGTTTGGGCTTAACAGTCTACAGTTTTAACTGTTTCTTGTCTCCCATCTCTTGCAGCACAAAGCGTATTGACAACTCTAACAGCAGACTGGTGTCCCAAGTGGATAAAGAGACAGGTGAGTTCCTTTTTTTAGGCTTACAGGTTGCATCTATTTTTTATTTCTGTCCTCTCAAAGTCATATCTGAAAGATCAATTTTGAAGCTGTTGAATAAATTAGGTTTAGGTTTTGTTGTTGTTGTTATTATTTGCAGCCAAATGTTGTCTTCCTCTCACAGGGTGTGATGATAGCAACCTAAACTCCATCTTTTACGAGTACCTGACTCGCTCACTGCAGCACTCCCTTTGTGGCGACCTTATGCTGGGCCGATGGGGCAACTACAGCGCCGGAGACTGTTTCATTCTGGCTTCTGACTACCTCAATGCCCTGGTCCACCTTATCGAGATTGGCAACGGATTGGTCACTTTCCAGCTGAGGGGTCTGGAGTTCAGAGGTACAGTTTGACCTATCTGTCTCTCTGAATGAATGACAAGTTAACTCGCTGTCTTACCTCCTTCTCTCCCCATCCTAGGTACATACTGCCAGCAGAGAGAGGTGGAGGCCATCACAGAGGGCGTGGAGGAAGACGATGCGTGCTGCTGCTGCGAGCCAGGTCACTTGCCCCACCTGCTGTCGTGCAATGCGGCCTTCAACCTGCGCTGGCTGGCCTGGGAGGTGACTGCCACCAAGTACCTGCTGGAGGGTTACAGCATCAGTGAGAACAATGCCGCCACAATGCTACAAGTGTACGATCTCCGAAAACTACTCATCACCTACTACCTGAAGGTACGTTTCATTTGTGCAAATCTGTTTATGTATGTGCATTTTACAGAAGTTGTTGTGCAATTATATAACTGTAGTTAGAAACGGTTTGCAAAAAGCTTTGCCTCTTTACTAGGTAACTGGGCAGCATATTGATATTCATCATTTGTCCATCATAGGCGCTGTATATTAAACATTGTACTTTATTTTCAATGTTTTGAATCTTGAGACACAATTTTGTTGTCGAAATTAAACAAAGTAGTTACTCACTCGGAGGAAAGTTTTTAAAGTTCTGGAGCATGTCTTATTTTGTAATCCTATTTGGTATTTTGTCTATTTCCACAAAACATTACTACTGAGAAATTCCAGCTGAAAACGAATGTATTAGTAAGCGTCTCATGATTATGCCAGTATGTCCAGTGTGAAAATGATGACGTGGCTTCTAATCTTCGCCACAGATATTGCGCTATACAGTATTATTGGTATGAGAGTGTCGATATTTTACTTTTTTACACAATATATATACATAAGTTCTACTATCTCTTCTATTTTAGCATTCCAATGTTTCCATATTTGGGTTTTTTAAATGGCTGCAGCTGTTGGTGGCAGACTAGTATACACACTAGTGGTAATATAGCCTAGATCAAGAAATCGGCTCATTTGAAGGTGGAAAGATGTCTTTTTGTCTGTTTTCTAACCAGGTTTTATGTAGATGTAAAGACACATTTTCACACCAACTGCAACAAGTGATCACTCAGCCCAGAGAAACCCAGGATCATTATTACTGTACAGATTTTAAGCATGTCAGAACATCTGAGCATACTTCATGCAATCTGCTGAGATCCTGTTATCTTTTTTTTCTGTGTATTTAAGCTACTATTTTATTACACTGATTATACTGAGTCACTGGTATTGGTAAGGTACCTACAGTAGTACAACTTTAATAAGGCATTTGAATTAATCCCGCTAAATGCTTTAAAATCAAAAATGAAAGAATTAGAGGCAGTTTGATTTAGATGTCAATGGTTTTTTTTTAAATTGAACTGGTTACTCTTTTCATTTCTATTTTGAAAGGTTTTGCTTGTTGGTAAGTTTCTTGTGTTTTCTGTCTGTAACTATGTGTTTTATGTATGCTGCTGCCTGTCTTGGTCAGGTCTCCTTTGAAAAAGAGATTCTTGATCTCAATAAGACTCTTCTGGTTACATAAAGGTTAAACAGAAAATCAACTTTTGATTCACTCTCTCTTCATTGACGGACTGAAAATTGAATATTCCACTTGTCTCAACGTGCCCTTGAAGATTTACCTGCCAAAAGGTTAAACTGTTAAATTGATCAACCAGTATCTTATGCATTAATCATTACTACAAATGGCAGCTTGCCAATAGTAACTCCAGATGTGGTCAGCAGCTACAACAAACAAGCCATTTCTTTCTCCTGTGTTTTCCCTGTGTTTCATATTTTGCTTTTGTCTTGTCCTTCCATCTCAGAGTATTATCTACTACCTGGTCCACTCTCCCAAATTGTCCACCTGGCTCAAAGATGCCACTGTCCAGGAGGCGCTGCTGTCCTACACTAAGTGGCACCACATTGAGCGCGACCCTCAAGTCTTTAGTGTGAAGATCGATGAAGACTACGTGCATTGCCTGCAGGGGGTGACGCGTGCCAGCTTCTGCAACGTCTACCTGGAGTGGATCCAGCACTGTGCTGGGAAGATGGAGACGGTACATCACTTAAAGATTATTCTATCAAACTTCATCATGGGTTAGAGCAGCCAGTGTAACAGCAGCTTTTTTCTCACTTGACGGATTTCTAGTTTAATAGTCTTTAAAAAATGACCATCAAAAGCCCAAGTTGACGTATTCAAATAGCTTGTTTTCTCTTACCAAGAGTCCAAAACCTAAAAAACTCAGTTTACTCTCATAGAAAACCAACAAATATTCACATTTAAGAAGATGGAACCAGTGAATGTATGACATTGTTTCGTAACAAATGGCGTACATTATTAAACGATCATGAAAACAGTTCTAATTTATTTTCTGGTGATCGACTAACTATTTTTTTAAATCAGTAATGTGAAATGAGTAAAAGGAAAGCAAAAGTTGCTTAATAGAGAAACTTAAACTCCAATTAAAGTTGCAAACTCACACAACTCTTGTCATCCTTTTCTCATGAATACAACAGCAACACATTTGGGCAGAGTGTATATTTATTTTGTCCTTTATGCCAGTCTCATCATGTTTGCCCTTTTTTGTGTTTTTGTCCAGCCTGTGGACAGTGATGAAGACTCACCTTTGGTGACTCTGTCTTACGCTCTCTCCGTCCTGGGGAGGAGATCCCTCGGAACGGCATCACACAACATGTCCAACAGGTAAACTTTGTTGAAGTCAAAGAGCAACGCAAATAGATGAATACATTCCCTGTAACTACTCTCTGAATTGACTCGTGTGGGAAGATCATGGGGACGCTTACAATGGGGGTCCCATTGTGTCTCGACATGTATGTTTTATGCAGAGATTCCTTCAATGGAAAACTATTTTCTTTTTCAGGAGACAACCACAGGGACCCTGAGCATAATATAGCAATGCAAATAATGAAAATGCAATACAGTCAATGAATCTAAAATGATAGGAAAATCTAGTATTAGGCGGGGTTTTTTTCAGCATCAAGGATCAGTTTGTATGTTGCTTTCATGTTTTTAGATAAATGCAATAATTACACATAATTGTACAAGTTTACTGGTTGCAATTGTGCTGAAAAATTGTGAGTAATATATCTGTAGCGGTAGATATTTACCTGCAGTTTGACAGATACACCACAGGGGGGCATTAGCAGCTAAACCTTTAGCCATACACATAATTCAAACAGATTTCTGTCACTGCACTCATGACTTTTTGTCTTTGTGTGGTTTATAGTCTAAAAATATTTCATAGTTTCATAATCCCCCCCCCCCTCCTCCTCCTTCTCTCTCTCTTTCTCTCCATCTTTTTTTTATCTCTTTTCCCCACAAACCTCTGCCTTCCACAACAAAGTCTGGAATCATTTCTGTACGGTTTCAACACCCTGTTTAAAGGCGACTTCCGCATCGCCACCAAAGACGAGTGGGTTTTTGTTGATCTTGACCTCCTGCAGAAGGTGGTGGCTCCTGCAGTCAGAATGAGCCTCAAACTGCATCAGGTAACGTGCACTGTGCTTTTAAATGGCTGCTGCTGTATCCCTGGGCTTGTCAACCTGTTTTTACTAATTCTACTCAGACATCAATCATTACATTTTTTTTTTTTTCTAATAATATCTTCACGATGGCCATTTCTCATCCCTGGAGTAGACATTTTCCCTAATATCTGATCGAAATTGTACAGTGCTTCATCATGCCTTTCCTGCCCTTTTAGGATCACTTCACCTGTCTGGAGGAGACCGAGGAGGCCTCTATCTTGTACGAAGCCATCACAAACTACCGCAGCAGCCTGGTCATCTGTCACGAGAGCGACCCCGCTTGGCGTAAGGCAGTGCTATCCAGCCGCGAAACGCTGCTCACACTGAGGCACATGATCGATGATGGCACGGACGAGTATAAGATCATCATGCTGTACAAACGCCACCTCAGCTTCAAGGTCATCAAGGTAAGAGGGTGTTGGTGGTGTGAGAAGTGTTTCATTTTTCAGAGTCAGACAATGTTACGCAAAATGAATGGATAATGTGAGATGGTGAGAAATGTATAAAGCATGACAAACATCCTACCTATAACAACTAAGACAAGGTTTTGAAATTCATCCGACAGGTGTACAACATCACAATCACTTTTCTATCTGTATGGCTGAGCACAAATATGGACACAAACATTAAGGGCCCTATCTTGCACCCGGCGCAGCGTAAAGCCCGACGCAAGTGTCTTTGCTAGTTTAAGACCGACGCAGTTGTCAATTTCCCGTCCAGCGCCCGCGTCGTTTATATAGCAAATGCACCTGCGCCCATCTGTGCACCCATGGGTGTGCTGGTCTTACAGGGAGGTGTGTTCAGGTGAATTCTTGGCGTATTGCTATCTTGAGGCAGCGGAAAGTGATCGCGCCATTGACCAACAAAAACCTGGTCTAAAGTCAAT
Source organism: Sander vitreus (assembly GCF_031162955.1). Lineage (NCBI taxonomy): Eukaryota > Metazoa > Chordata > Actinopteri > Perciformes > Percidae > Sander > Sander vitreus. Next base: position 21,893,366 of record NC_135871.1, on the reverse strand, counting down.
AGCGCAGCATTTCATTGTTATTTTAACAGCAAATTAGTAAAATGTGCCTAGACTTATGCACAGCGCACGCACACTATGCTTGTTACACACACACAGGGAAGCGCAGCAGCACACAAACATGCAAAAGATTACAAATAAAAATATTACGGTGCAAATCCGCCATCATAATAGCTATGCACCAAGGTACCAACGCGCCTGGCTTTTAAAGAGAATGGGAGATGACATTCTGATTGGTTTATTGCATGTTACGCCCAAAACGCACCTATGAATTAATGAAGACACTAAGTACAACCCTTTTGAACCATGCGCCTGGCCCACGGACCCTTTTTTTGCCGCCGTCAAACTAGCAAAAGTGGATTTGGACACACCCTAAATGCACCTGCGCCATTGGCTTCACGCCGTGTGCTTAGATCGTTAAAATAGGGCCCCATATATGATCACAAGTGTGCTTTGTGATGTGAAACTGCAACCCATTTCAGCTGAATGTATCAAGATAGTAGGTCTGAGCAGTGACTGTGTCGCAGGACAAGATCTGAATGAATGTGAAGCAGGGTGTGTCTCCTGAAAAGTGCAGCCTTGCAAAGTTTTTATTAACCCATTGCACAAAATGACCACAACAGTGCTTAATCAATATGTTTGACTCTGCAGTGCTAAGTGCTCAAATTTCCACTTAACTCTCAGTACTTAAACTTTATACTGTTCAACATAAAAGGAGTAGTCCGACATTTTGGGAAATCAATACCACTCACATATCTCTCACTAAATATGAAGCTACTTCCAGCAGCCAGATAACTTAGGTTAGCACAAAGATTGGAAACAGCTAACCTGGCTGTGTCCAAAATCCACCTACGTCATCATATTTTAAAGTGGGTCGAGAAGCCGTGAGTAGTGTGGGATACCCCCGATGGTGTATACCAGTGTTTAGACTGGTACCATCGGGGCACCAGTCTAGACACTGGTGGTGATGGTAATGGCTGAATGGCTGAGATCTGGATGAATGAAACAAGAAGCGAGCTCTGTTGAGCTCAGACCTGGGCCCTGGAAGTGATAAACTGGCTGAACTTATGCTAAGCTTCAATTCCCAAAATGTCAAGCTTTTCCTTTAAGTACATTTTTATCTGTGTGGGTTTAAATAGGGTTGTTGAGCAGTTTTTTTTTGACTCTGCAGTTACTTTGTTAAGTGCACTCATTTCCATCTAATCCTCTGCAACATTAAGTTTTAGCTGTTCAGTGATGGAAGGATGATGCTAAAACTAAAACATCCTCTCTTTTGGATGAAGCTGAAAAAGCAAATTTTTTAGACTAAAGACTAAATTTGGTTCCAGGTTATACAGCATAGTACCTCTTCAATTTTCATACATGCTATCATATCTGTGCCAAAGAACAGGTAATGCCATTGCCACTGTTTCTTTTTGCCGATGGAGGATGATCTGATGTCTCACTGCAGATCAATAAGGAGTGTGTGCGAGGTCTGTGGGCAGGCCAGCAGCAGGAGTTGGTGTTTTTACGGAACCGAAACCCAGAACGCGGCAGCATCCAGAACTCGAAGCAGGCGCTGAGGAACATGGTGAACTCATCCTGCGACCAGCCGCTGGGCTACCCCATGTATGTGTCTTTCACAGCTATGCTCAGACCAGATATGTCGAGCATGGAACTAACATCACAAGGTTTTAGGATTGAATTGAACGTTTTTATTAATGATAATGTTGTTGCTCACTTCACCTTTGCAGAATGCATGTTTTTGAAATTTGAAAAATATGTATTATCTTTACAGTTTTGTCAATGTGCAGGTGTGCCTTGTTGCTGATAGTATGACATTTATTGTATTATCTTTTAGGTATGTGTCACCACTAACAACATCGTACGCAGGAACACACCGTACGCTCCGCAGCATCGGAGGAGGCGCTTTAAGCTTCGACGTCATTCGATCCTGGCTCTGCTCTAAATGGTTACGGTCGGTTTAGAATAAATACATTTGTGCATATTTAAAAACATACATTATTTTCACACCTCAGTCAAGAGTGCAGTTTTTTCTTCCTCCCCCAAAACTCTCCCTGTGACTGTGCTCTTCAATTAACATTCTTCACATGCTGAAGTACCTCATTATTCTTTATTTAGTACAGTCTGGTGGGTAAAAAAGATGATGCTGCCTGTAACTATAAGCTTCGGCATCTCTGAGGGTCCTTGTTTACTCTGGATAAGAGGCTCAGTTGAATTCAATTGGCATGATTTAGAGTTCACACTTACGGTGAAAAACCTACATGCTTCTTACATACTACAAGACTACATTTTTGCTCAGAATTTCCTTCGTCTAAGATGTATAAGGGTTGACATAATATAATTCCATTTTAATGTTGGAGTCGCTAAATAACTATTTCAGACACTGCTGCAAAGTAGGCTGTGTTAGGTTGATTACCTGCAGCATTCTCCAGCATACAACGTAATGTACAGTTTGTCCATCACATCTGCAGTGGTTACTTTTAATTTGTGACTGCTCTTCAGTTCAAAATCAAGTTTATAAGCAATTCTCGTAAAATTAGGAAAAGTCATGAAGTATCAGGGATAAACAACTTTAAGAATGTTCTCGTGTTTTTTTTTGATTTTTTTTTTTTTGTGATAAACAGGGTCTGGGGTCTCCAGGACCCCAAATACAACATTAAGATGATGTGCAAGAGGCAAAATGTTGTGATGACACATGAGATGATAGTAACGTAACGTATAAGTGTCACTTATTCAGCTGGTTGTATTTGGTGTAAATCACTCCAGATAAGGTGCAAACCGCAACGTAATGCTGAGAGAGTGGACTTACCGATAGTTTAGTGATTAGATTAGTGGAAGTCAGTGCTGGGTAGAGACTTCTTCGCCAACTTAATGTAGTTTTAAATTCATGCACAGGGACAGTGTGAGTGGATTGCAAAATTGGAAGGCAGCCAAAAGCTTTGATTTATGTTGCTCCTTCCTTTTATTGTATTGGCTCTGCTTTAACCTCTGCAGGTCAGCTAATTGTGTGTGTGTGTGTGTGTGTGTGTGTGTGTGTGTGTGTGTGTGTGTGTGTGTGTGTGTGTGTGTGTGCTTGTTTAACTATATTCGTGGGGTCCAAAAACGGGAGTCCAGTATGCTTGTGGGGTCCCGACAGCTTTGTGGGGCCAAAATGCTGGACCCCACAAGTTTAAAGGGCTGTTTGAGGGTTAAGACTTGGTTGTAGGATTAGGGATAGAATGAGGTTATGGTTAGGGTGAGGTTAAGGGTTAAGGTTGTGATTGTTAAGTTGTGATGGTTAAGGTTAGGGTAAGGGGCTTGGGAATGCATTATGTCAATGACGGGTCCCCACAAAGATAGTGCCACAAACCTGTGTGTGTGTGTGTGTGTGTGTGTGTGTGTGTGTGTGTGTGTAGGGTTTTTCCTGCATAGAGAATTATTTGATGCCCCCCAAAGAGGTTTCTTGCATCAGTCAACTCCTCTTATCCACAGCCGCTATATATTTTTTAAACATACAGCTTTCGCTGATAAGCAAGCTGCTGCATTGTTTTGACTGGACCTGAACGCTCCGCCGTGAAGCTAGCACTAAGGGATCTCAGTTTTACCATCCTTTTTTCCCCCTTCATATAAAATAAAGACATTTCCACCATAAATTGGTACATAAAATGTATCAGAATGCAGAAAATTAAGTGTTTGATGCTTGCTCAAAAAGACTCCCAGCTTAATGTGTCCGCCCAAAAGCCCATTCTGAGCCAGGAAAAACCCTGGTGTGTGTGTCTGTCTTTGTGTCTCTCTCTTAAGCTTCTTAGAGGGTAAATTTTCCTTCCAGATTAGATTAGTGTGTTAATCCTGTTTCATCGGCCTCGAGTTAAAGGTGTTTTCTTGATTTCAGTAAGTAGCCAGGGAGCCACGGGAGATGGTCTGTGCCTCGTCAGCTAGAACACATTTAACTAATTGAAATGGATGGCTGCCCTAGTGTGTGTCACATATGCTAGCACAGTTACGTAACATCTCTCTGAGCGAAGGTTTATGTGTGTGTGTGTGTGTGTGTGTGTGTGTGTGTGTGTGTGTGTGTGGTTAACCAGCTGGAATAGTCAAGCCTTGCTAAATTTTTGATGGCCCTTTGCCAGTTTGTGTCCCTTGCACTGATGTGGACATGAATAAATAAATTAGAGCTGTGTGCTTGTGTGTTCTGCAGGGTGCGTAAGGACAACCTCACCAGCTGCAACAGTGGTGTGAACATGGAGGATGTGGACTGCGGTGCGGGTGGTTCGTCCTCGCTGAGCAACAACCGCCCGTCCTCCGTCACGTCCAACAGCCTGAGCCTCTACCAGCACAGAGCCAGGACGACACACAGCCGCAGACACCACAACGCAGGTACTCACAGACACACACACAAACACACACACACACACACACACACACACACGTGTCTCACTATCCGTGGAAAATCTCTATTGACTACATTGATTCCCGAGTCCCTTACTGGAACATTAACCAGAATTGAAATTCAAATCGTAAAATAAAGTCCAAATAAAACATCAAAATAAAAGTTAACTTGTGCAGAGCAGCTTTTGGTTCCCACAATTCTAAGTGGGCTGCCAGGATATAAACAAGGGTAAATACACACACAAACACACACACACACACACACCACAAAGCAGATACACAGGTACTATAATATATGCAGGGGTATCATAGTTCTGGGTGTATTTATTCGTTTCTGAATAGTTTTCCATTTTTATTTACCTTAAAAATGAGACTACGTAATTTTTTTAAGGTCAAAATGATGCATTCTTCTATATAGACGCTAGCTTATATTGGCTAATGTTAGCAACCTTAAGATAGATATAGCTGTGTAACTGACTTTATGACTCTTCTCTACTTGTGCTACTGTACTGCTACTGTATTAAATTTTTTTCAAAGGATAAGTCAGGTGCTATTCTATATCTTTCTTATTGTCAACAAATCCAATGACCAAAAACACCAAAACACCAAAACAAGTTCCTTCCCGAGGCTATTTTGCAGCGGCACCGTGTCTCTGCCCGGTGCTTAGCACCGCCCAAGATGATTGTGATTGGTTTAAACAAATGCCATTGAAGAAGAGCATGTTTTTCTCCCATCCCGGAAAGCTGTATGGACTAGCCAGATCCTCCTCTGCAGCGCTGTGAAGGAAGGTCTGGCAAAGCGAGACTAGGTTGTACACAATAAAAACATTGTGGTAGTTCAGTCAGGTTGTTTTTTTATTTTTAATTCCAGTTTATAAAAGTATGTAATTCTTTGTGTTCATGTTTGTGTTTCTGCAGCCAGAAGAGAGTACCGCAGTCGGTCAGTGCAGCCTCAGAGTCAGCGTCCCCCCGTCAGCAGCCAATCAGGACCCATTCTGGAGTCAGGCTCCAACCACGGGCTTGTCCAGCGTCTGTCCAACAGTCAGCTGTCCTTTAACACTTCCATAGCTTCTATATTCTCCCAGGTAATCACACACACACACACACACACACACACACACACACACACACACACACACACAATGCTAATTATCCATCCTTGCTTTAGTGTGCCTTTACGAGGAGAATAAAGCGATTAAGAGGATGTTCCTCTCTCCCTTCAGGTCCCTCGTCTCTCAGGAGCAGGTGGGATCAGTTCGCAGCTCCAGGCAGCACAGCATCAGCAGCGCTCCAGCCAGGTACGAGCTTATTATACTTCTATACATCCACACTTTTACTACAACACATGGTTGACAGATGAACATCTCATGACTGACAAGTTTGGTCATACTGAACTTCTTGGATGCACACACACACACACACACACACACACACAAAAACATGTAAGAAAAGATCTAAGATTAATATCAAATATAAAAAGACTTCAGGTACCACATACAAATGGTAATATTCACATGGAATGAAAAAACTGTATGCAACATATTCAAAGTAAAGACATTTAGGAAAAACTAGCCTTGATGACCGTGTTCTTTTGACTTAAACCCTTGAACCCTCTTAAACTTAAGTATCTAGAACACATACAGTTCCTTTTACTTTAAATAACTATAAATGGAGTGCCTGCCTGAGACATGTAGTGACTATATTTATAAGCATAATAATAAAGGGAGTGAAAAGCCTCTGGATCAAGAGGAGTCAGAAAGCTTCAACTTGTACTAGATACATACAGTATATAGTCCTGCTATCTCTGATAATTGTTTGTGCATGAGCATGTTTGTGTTTTGTACTACCATGTACCACCTTAGGGTTTACTGTACACCACTATATGCCTTTCCCCAGGTTTCCTCGTCTTCGTCCACTCTCAGCTTGCTGTTTGGGAAGCGTAGTTTCTCCAGTGGCCTGGTTATCTCTGGGCTGTCTGCTGCTGAAGGGGGCAACACCACCGATACACAGTCCTCATCCAGCGTCAACATCGCCATGGGGCCCTCGCACAGGTCCAGCAGCAGAGCCACACAGGTAATTTAACAAATCAACAGGTAGACATGCAAAGTTCCTGCCTCTTTATACACAGGCTGCACCCTCCTCATACATAATGTGGTCCTCTCATTACAACATTCCCAAAATGGAATTAATAAGTATTCAAGTATCATGGACAGATTATCATGACATTGAATATAAGCACATTCATGCTTCCCAGTGAAATAACTCTGGGGAGCATGAAGCCAAAATGTCAGTGTTGCACACATTACTGTAGCTCATAATCACATAGGCAGAGGTGATGAACTGGACAAATTTACATTTCTAGCCTTACCACTGGTAAAAATGTATTTATTTATTTTATTTGCACACACATAAGACTGCATAAAATCCAGATCATGAGAAAATAGCCTCTAGGGGCCACCGGCAAAGCATTTATACTTTCAGTTCATGTCAACACATGCCACCTAAATATCATTCATGGCATGGTCTGAAAAGTTTAGCGGTACATTTCAGAGAGGATAAGCTGGAAAGTGAGTTTTAAAAACCAGTAAGGCAAAAGTATTGATCAACAGTGTTTCTTTTACTGTGGGAAAATAAAACACATACTCATTGCTCTTTTAGTTTGACGTGGGATGCAAAATGGTGTAAGTACAGTACAGGCTATAAACAAAGAATATTTCTCTAATGGGCCTGTTTCTTGCCTCCTCTCTTTCTCAGTGGACATCAGAGCCGTATGAAAGTATAGACGCGACTTACTCCAACGCAGCCATCACGGTGAAAGACAGTGTGCAGTCAGGTGACCGAAGCTGTAGCCAGGGATTAGACGAGACCCAGGAGGAATCAGCATCTGTCTCAAAAACTCTGGAGGTGACGGATCAAAAGACTGTCTGAGAGAGAGAGCACACGCACACACACACACACACACACACAAACACAAATGAGAGTGCCCATACTCATGCCCATATACAGAGGGGACTGTATGAAAAGTTACACAAACATACATACGATTGTATGAGAGAGCATCCATGCACACAAACCTGCCTCCTCTCCTGTCCTCAGCATGTGGTCTCACCTTGTTGTCTGAATGTAAACAAGTCTGAAAACATGATCTTGGATCCGGTTGATGAAATAAAGACGTTTTTAAATGAGGCTGCCTTTTCTTTCTACCTCTAGTCATGTCACCCATGTTTTTCAATGTGTTATTATTAGAGAGGTTACACTCATGTTAGGACAATGCCTTATTGTTACTTTGATTTCTCAAGGCACCATAGAAGAAGTGTTACCTGCATTGTTTTAAACACCCCCGTTTTACTTTAAATCATCCTGTATCATTTCAAAAGATACAAAGCAAAAACCCTCCAAGTTACTTTCTGTCTAACAAAAAAAGATTGTATGTGTTTTCAGGAACTTTCCAGGATGATGCATATATATTGTTTGAAGCCAGCATTTGATCCCTGAGACCATTTAGCCTGTAGTCAGTAATCTGAGCTCCACACTTCTCCCCAAGGCAAAGGAAACACTGTTATGGACTACTTGACAGTATATACTTGTGATGAGTAGTTTTACACTGTGGTTGACTGAAACTGAAAAACAAATAGATATCGTAGAGGAATGTGATGACCAAATGTCTGTAGAATTAGGCCTGGTGTTTAAGTTAACATTTACAATTAAAAACGTACACGTGGGAGATATTTTATGAGCTTCCAGTATTTTTAATTTGTCTAAATTTGACTACGTTAAGGCCAACAAAATAATAAATAAATAAAGGTTCCTCCCCAATCATTTATAATGTGGAGAAAGCCTTGAAACACTATCTCGACCTTCATGTTGGGAAATGAAATTTGCAGAAAGCAAGTAACTGAATAAATAAAATATGAAAATCCAAATACTTAAAAAATCCATTGAATAATTTTCAAATCAAGGTTTTATCCTCTGGGGACCATGGATATCTGTACGAAATTACCTGCCATAGCATAAAACTATTTTCGGCTGATGAAAGTGCTAAGGAAATGTGGATACCTTTCTATTTGTAGCGTTGCAAGCGTCTTAAAATTGAATAATGCACCCTCACAGTACAATGTTTACCAAAACTGCGTACAGAATCTACAGTGGTATCTGCTGGTTATCTCCCACACCTCCAGTCAAAGAAAGACACAGACACATTTGGAAAAAATCTATTTAGTATTTATTGTAAGTTTGTTACATTTAAATTCATTTCTCTAGCAGCACTATTTAAATACACATATTCAAGGGCAGTTACCATAGATTGGAGTTTTCTCTTAATGCAAGATGTCATTGTGTAAACACAGATAGAGACTGAATCAGATCAAAATGTACCACAACTGAACACGCGACGGTGACTAATGTGTAAAGTTAAAGGCTGATGAACAACATTTTGTGTCTTTTGAGATAAAAGAAAAAACAATGACTGAAATAAACCTGCTGTTCAACTAAATTAAGATAACAAAACAAATTAAAAAATAGTAAATAGTGTGACAGTTACAATTTCAGTTGGATCTGATATGGTTGCTTGTAATCCACATCAGTCATGCTTCAAAATGTTCAGTGCCCGTTTACAAAGTTTTCAGGTCTGTTGGTTACATGTCATTGATTGATTGATGACACAAAAACCCACGACAGCAACGTGAAAAGACAAATAGCAAAATGGGTTTTGTGAGGAACATTTTATATTCTAACGATTCCTTTGACCCCTTTACATTGAAACAAAAGGTAGATTATAATTTTGGCACATTTTTATCCAGCAAAGCCGCATTATTGTTCTTCCTGGGACAGTTACATTGACCAGTGTGTCAGGCAAATTCAACCTTATAGCTCAATTTCTTTTTTTTAAAGAATAGTTTGACATTTGGGAAATACAATTATTCACTTTACTTTCAGTTAGATTAGAACACATGAACAGCAGCCGGTTAGCTTAGCAACATTTTTCTTGGGCCTTTATGGAAGCATCTGACACAAAATCCCCCATAAAAAAAGTAATTGTTGTTTTTACACTTTGTTTTTGTACGCATTAAACAAAGGAGGTACAATTAGTGATCTGTATAGGTGGAAAGAGCCAGGATAGCAGTTTCACCCATTTAGCTAGCTAGTCCTAGCTAAGCTAAACTAAGCTAACCGTCTGCTGGCTGCAGTTTCATAGTTAGTTATCAATATAAAGTGTGGTATTGATCTTCTCATCTAACTCTTGGCAAGAAACTTGTATTTTACAATTCTACAATTGTACACAGCTACTGTAAAATGTGTTAACCAAGTCTTAAGAAAGAAAAGAAATCCATATTTTCTAAACTAGTCTTGGGTGTAAATATTTCTTTAGTCTTGATTCTACTGTCCTTGGTGAAAATTACAGTCACATCTGTAGTGTACTATCATGCAGAGAATTGGCAACATCAACATAATGGAATGTTTCTCACAATGTACAAATTCCTTAATGCTCAGTTACATTTGTACCAGATGTCTTAAAGTACAGATTCACATCAAGACAAGGCTGGATGAGACGAGCCCCTTCTGCGATATTCTACAACAGAGGATAGATGTTTTATCAAGGTTGGACAAATAAGATAGGAACATCTTTTTTACGTAATGCTACAGTTAAGGGATTCCTGCATCTCAGGGTGCTTTAGACAGCGATTAAGGATCAATGATCAGTTTCCTTTGAAAAAAACTTAAAAACTTTAAAAAAAAAAGAAGTCATGATGAAAAGCAATCAGATCCTTGATCACAACCCTGAAGGTTAGGAACACAGTGCTCTGAGATGTTTGAGGAAGTTGCACAATCTATTGAACTTGTGAGCTTTCTGGCTTCTGTTTGAAGCTGCACTGTCATTTTCTCATCTCAACATTTTAAATCTGAAACACTGAGGTCATATTTGCTTTGTGTGGCAAGGTAATAAATAATACATTTCACTCCACACTACCTTGCTGACCATTAGTGAGCACAATGATAAGATTTAACCTGCCTTGATGTAAATAATAATAAAACAGACAGGATCTCAGTCATAATCAAACGTTGTCAAGCAATCAGTGAAAAATAGAAAAAAGTTGAGCTCAACTGACAAAACGTGTTGATTAAAAAGCCCCCTGCACTAGCATTGTCCAGGTAAAATTACTCTGCAAGTCATGCATGTGGAAATAACCAACCAGTCTATATTTGTTAATACAAAGAGGGTCACTTAGTCATTCTGGCAATTCATGAGACACTCGAAACAAGAATTAAGAACCCATAACTGTCAATATTATTAGTGAAACATATTAGAAGAAAGATATGAACCTCTGAAAAGAGTTTGTGATATTTTTAATTGTCTGCATACTGCAGTACTTAAATACATACTCATACAGTATCGTTTATAGCAAATAACTGAATTATTTCATTTATTTAGCAAAAAGCATGCAAATAGAAAAAATTTCACTTCTTTTAATCGCATAAAGTGACAGTAAAATTCTTTTTATTTTCACCTGTGGATCATCTTTCGCTGACTGTGATCTATCTACAAAGGCATGACAAAAAACAAGAGGCTTAGGCATCTAAATCAATAAAGAGAAAAGTGATTGCCTAAAACTGTTGAAAACCAACTTCAACCAGGTACCTGCACGAATATAATCTCTTTCCTTAAGTAGCACAAACACCTCTGGAAGAGGTACAAAACAGACAATATGAGGGTGTCAGTAGGAGGAACAAACAGTGTTATATTTTTGTAAAATGGGACCATCTCTGCTCTGTTGTATCTGTAATGTTACAGAGAGCAGAAGTGAGACAGACAGAGAGACACAGAGAGAGAGAGAGAGAGAGAAAGAGAGAGAGAGAGAGCGAGCCGGAAAGAGATCTTGAGGTCTGTTGTGAACCATAAAGAGGCACCAAATTCAACTGAGGGAACACACAAAGCAGGTTGAGTTTCAAACCAACATCAGTCGATAACCCTGTCTTTCTTTAGCCAGGATGCATTGTAAGGAATTGTGAATGAAAAATCTATACATCATCAACCCTCCTGTTCTCATTTCTATCTCGGTTCAGGAGCAACATTTGTATCAAAGAGTTAAAAATAAATTATTAAAACTCAAATCAACCCTTAACTCAAAGCTAAAAGTGTCTCTCAAAAGCTAAGTGAATGGTCTTGTAAGTAATGTATTATTGACTTTTCTTACATCTTGCATTGGTGGAGTGTTCAAAAAAACAGAAAGCCTACTTCTGCTGATGTGTTTCACATCAACGCTACTGTATTAGCACAGTGATAGTTTGACTGGATGTGGCTACAAAAAGAACAATAAGTTGAAGAATAGAAAAATAAGTTCCCGTTTGCCGACGACATGGTACTGCACACATTTGATTACAAATGCACACTAACAGGTGTGCAGTGTCCACTGACAAACAAAAAGATAATCATGCTAAAATGTTAATTATTTCATGGCAAGTGGAATTCTTTTATTTTATTAATGGATTACTGGTTATAAAATGTGACTTACATATGGACAGTGCACATGCTCCAACTCAGTTCTTCAAAGTGAGACTATGCAACTTGATGATGAAATAACAGCCAGATTTTGGCGTTGCAGCCTTACTTCCGTCTGGTGTAACAATTAGCTTGTGGTGGTTAATGCTAGCAAACTTACACACCCCTTTAATTGACATTATTGAGTCAGTTTGCTGACTTTATGACTTGACTCTACTTCTGCTACTTTTACACAATGTTATATAACTTGCCCTTATCCCTTAACTGTCACCGGTGGCAATTATGGCCTTTGTTTAGCAAGAGTTGCATAGTCTTGCTTTAAAAATGACCAAATGGTACAGTGAAAAATGACAAGGACAAGTCCTGGTTGGCCCGAATACCTTATTTCACTCACAGGCTAGGGCTGGATAACAATATTTGTTACAGAAAGTCATGATGTGGTTTCTCCTTAAATACATAAACGTTTTCCCCCTCAGTTAGGAAATACTGCACTGGTTCAGCTACTAGTGTTGTAGTCTGAGTAATGACAGTCAGTCGCTTAACTGTCAGTTGAGTTCCAGTCGTCTATATCATCTTACCAAGACTCCAGCAAACAGCCACATAATGTCAGACAACACATTTATTTGTTTTCAGCAAGGTTTCTTTTTTATCATCACAAAGGCATATACTATTTCCTCTGTATATTACTTGTTGTTATATATATATATATGTATATATATATATATATATATATATATATATATATATATATATATATATATATATATATATATATATATATATATATATATATATATAGAAACAAAAATAAGCGTACATTTTTGCTGACTTAGATTGAAGAATATCAGCAAAGGGCATTGTAAACCATGGTCCATCTAAAACAGGTGAAAGGTGCGGTAGTTCGCACTTTCCCAACTCACCCACAATAACAGATTTGCATAGGCAAAAATGGGATTAGCCCTTAGACAGTAGATTCCTGAATTCTTTATAGAGATGCAAAATCTAGTTCAGCTCAACACAATTAAAAACAAACATACATACAAACAAAAAGAATAATGTCGACTAGGCCAAGCTCTCTTTAACCCCTCTGATCATATACTGTACATAGTCATTTTTCTGTGCACATTTTTGTTTACAGTGTTAGGCTTCAAGTAGATCTAAAAAACAACTTGTACATTAACAACTAGATGTGAAATAAATTAACCAACATGAGAGGTAGTGAAAAGCCTACGGAGACGTTTGTTGTTGTTTTTCTATACAAAAGGAAAAAAATAAAACGTGTCAGTAAGGCCAAAGCTTCGCAAACCTCCTCCACCAGATCTAGACACAGCTCTCAACCTTTTCACGTCACATTTCAAAAACCCACTCACTTGGAACCCATGGGAATTTAAACACAAAAAAAATCTAAACTCAGCGATGACACATCACTTTACATCATCATCATTGCTTGTAAAATCTACATTTGAAATGCAGTCATTAAAAATAAACAACTGTGTACTTTTCCCCCCACTGTGTAAGAGTCACAATAAATTAATAGGAAAGGACGTAACCAGAAAACGTGGGTTTCTGCTGTGTCTGTCCTTGTAAAACACTGTTACCTGGGATTCTGCTGTGTCTGTCCTCCTTGTAAACCCTGTAAAGTGCTAATAGGGTTAGCACTGGGCAGAGACCGGCTGGTTTCTCTGCTCACACTGGGGACAGTTAGCTCCCCACGGTTACAAGTATTTAATAAGGTACACACATCTCACAATTTATAAATGTAAACTTGGTTTAATTGCACCATGATTTCATTATCTGGTTCTTGGTGAAACATTCTCATTTGAATTACTGTATAGACTCAGCAACAAGGAAACATAGCTGTACTGAGCAGAAGACGGACTTGTTTGCAAGAGAGCTTAATGAGTGACAGGCATTCTTCTACTCAGTCAAGAAATTACAAAGTTGTCCAAATACGTCTAAAATGCTTCTTGGAAATGAAAACTGCTCAAGGAGTAAGTGTGACAACTGATCTTTCCGTATCAGAATTGGTTAATTATTCTTATGCGCATGCATGCACGGCTCTTCATTACAGCAGCTAAGCAATATCAAATCAAGCCCTTATGGGTATTTATGTAGTCTGCATGTAAGTATTGTATTGGCAAGTTAAATATAGTATATTTTCAAGAAGGAACATTGCAAATCTTCTTGACTTTACAGTGTCAGTGTTCAATCAATCAATTTATATCCAACACTTTTACTACAGAAAGCTTTTGTGGTAATATGATAGCTTGGTTTTGATGTGACAGCTACATCTAGTTAGCATTTTTAACACTGTAAGTGAAAATAAGTCTGGAGGAAAACTCAAAATACCATGACTCCATGGACTCGTTTTCCATTTAGGCTCGAGCAGAGGACCTGCATTTAATTAAATTATTATCAATAAAATGATCTGTTGCCTTATCTAGTCATCTAGTAAAACTTGCAAATGCTAACTAGAGTCAGTCTCTTGATTAATCCAACAGTGGCATTACAATGTTTTGAGTATTCTAAAAAGGTGTCGTGGTTACTAACTTCTGACAATTTAAAACCAATCTAACATAATAGTACACAGCTTCATTCTATAATCACTAACGACATCCAATTGTACTTCAATAGTCTGCTAGACATTCTCCACCGTCTACTCTTAAATTTAACCTAGACCAAACTTGGCACGTGAACTTCAGGTAGTTACTGTAAAGGAGGTGGCAACATGGATGCCTACATTTATCAGTAAGGAGTGGCACTGTTTCATTGACACTTTAAGGTCAGCTATCCATCATGTTACACAATGAATGGACTTGGAGGCCCAGTTAATTAAACAGAATAGCATATACTGCACTCATGCACTTTCTACTGCACATCCACAGGCCAAAGTTCAAATGTTCACATCATCAAAAAACAAAAGCTTTATATACTAAAAACATTAATGGGACATTTGGCAAGACCCCCTTACAGTTTTTTTTTATCAAAATGTTTCTGTTAAGTGTGTAATTGTACCATACACACACATAGCCATTATCATTGCATGCTGTCAAAGTCAGATTAGAAAAACAAACCAGAGTATGTTAGTGCTGGCAGTGGGATGGGGGATTAGCTTGGCTAGCACAAGCATGATGACTGCTTGCCTACAGCATGCTGAAACCTATTTAGCCTTGTTGAGAAGGCTATCTTGTAGCATGACTACGCAAACTCTCTTCGCAAGCCTGGTACAGTAGCAGGTTAGCATTATTATACCAACCCTCTTCACTAGCTCTGGTAAAAAATGAGTGTCTTAAATGGGCAGTAGCTAACTGAAGGACTACCATACGCTCTCCCAGCTCCATCTGCTGGAGAAACAGACATGCACCAGAATGGCCGACAGCCTGGTGACAAGTCAAATCTGATATCTCTTCACAGCATCTTTGACATCATGTTTGGCACCCGTGTCACGTATCTGCAGCGTGATATTGGACGTCCAACGCCAGCGACTTGTCATGTTACCTACAGCATCTAAAACTAAAGCCTTACAGACAAAGGCCAGGGCTCAATAACCCTTTCAATTAGATCAGTGCCTGCTGCATCTCCCTACGTTCTCCAAGTAGAACCAGCTTTCCATAATGCTCAAATCATGGTAAAACACTAAAAGGTAAACCCTTGTTTTCTGCGCAACAATTTTAAAATGTAGTCGTTGTGGGTTTGTTTGTATTTTATCCAGCTGTGTTTTTTCCCCCCACATTGGGCACCTGTGCTTGTCAGGCTGTGATGGTCTGAGTTGAAGGGAGGGGGAGGGAACAAATATGGGAGGTAGGGATCGTTGGACAAACTGTGGTTGCTTTCCAGAAAAACTCCAGCAGCGCTTGTGCTGCCTTTTTCTTACATGTAAAGGCATTGTGATTTCTCAGTGGAGAGATTTTTTGTCTAAAGTTCATGAGTAATAATAATACATGTAGCTGCCCAACCACAATTCTAGCCCTTACTTCTCCCAGTTAAACAATCCCAAAGAAGGAAAGTGCTTGGACGGACAGATGGATGGATGGACAGGTGGATGGATGGATGGGTATGTGCTGTTGCCTTTGCTGCAGAAGCCATCATGTCTCCTCAATAAAAAACTGCAGTAAGCTATAAATTGGCAAAGTGTCCTTTTTCCCTTCACTGAATATAGACATCCAGACAGAGAGACAGGTCCACTGTCTTAATACATCTCAATATTCAAAAACGGTTGCAGTCCGCGGCTTACATCGTCAAGCTACTGTAAAGAGAGAGAGTCACATGCAGAGCCAGTGCTTCTACTGGTTAAATGGGCAGAGACGCCCCAACTCCCACCAACAACTAGGTGTCATGTTTGGACAGTAAATTAAAATTAAAAACACAATTTTACACATCTGCGGAATGGGACAGAATTAGAAAAACAAAACAACATGAACGAATGAGTAAGAGAGAGAGAAAGAGAGAGAGAGAGAAAATATTAAAGTGAAGGTAGAAAGCATGAGGTCTAAATATTACAGTACAGGAACAGTTGGCTTGTCCACTTTCTGCTCTCCTCTTTCTGGCCCCACCGCCTGAGAGTCCTTGTCCACAGTTAACCAGCAGCTGGCCATCAGGTTGGCCATTTCAACTGACTTCAGCTGACAAGTGGGTTGGCCAGTCAACCTTAACAAACAGCACAAATTGCTAGCAAAACAATCACTGGCCAGCATTAATGGTCTTAAATTGACCAATAACCAACCAGCAAAGGCCGACCTGGCTCCAGTGGAGAACTGGATATAAATTGCTTAAAAAATATAAATAAAAAAAACAACCAGCTATCTTGGATGTCATTCAGTCTTTTCAATCAAAAAAGATGGAGAGATTTTCCAAACCCGACTTCTGGCACCATAGTAGTATTTGAAGTTTAAGTAGTAGTCTCGTTGGCGTACGATGGCGATGAGGGACTGTGGTGGAGTCTAGGTGTCGAGGCAGGTGAGCCTCCTGTTGGCCAGGAAGTCTCTGTAAACGGAGGAGTTGAGGAAACGGGGGAAGGAGTCGCGATGCATCAGGTTGTAGATCTGGAACTGGGCCTCCTCGTACATCAGGTTGCTGGGCTCCGCCAGGTTCTGGTTTATTCCTTCTCTGACCCGCGAGTCCAGACTCACCTGGGATGTGGAAAACAAATTTGATTTATAAACCAGGGTGTTTTTTTAAGTGATCCGTAGAGTACCAGTGGCTTCTTAAAAGACATGACAGGCTGTCCACTATTTGGCTTCTTAACAAGAGCCTTTAGCCATGCTAGCACCTTTGTAATGCTGTACTTAAACACAGTGGTGCTTTAAGCTAAATGCTAACATTAGCATGGCATGACAATGCTAAGATGCTGATCAACAGGTATAATGTTTATTACCATGTTCCCCATCTTAGCATAGCGTGTTAGCAGGGTTTCCCGTAGAAAATTTGTTAGTTAAGGTGGTAGGGTCGGGGCGTTTGCCGTCAGACCGGGGATGGGGGGGGGGGGGTTCTTTGCGCGATAGACTACAGACTCTGTACTACATTTAACAATGTATAAAATTTAAATAATAATATATAATTAAGGCTGTCAAAATAACACGTTAATTTCGATTAATTAATCGGAGAAAAAAATAACGCGTTAAAAAAATTAACGCAGATTAATCCATTCCATATTGACGTTTGCATACAGACGAAAATCTGGTGCCACTGATATGTCTGCGCTTCTCTCTGATGCTCTGAAACAGACGTTACAGGAAACACAAACCCCGCTGCATGTGACGCTAGTTAACACAATACTCAACAGCAGCTAACGTTAGCCTACCGCTAGCTAGTAGCTGGATAAAACACGGTTACAATGCTGACAGCTAACGCTAAACGGTGTAAAGTTTGACTGTGTTTTACTGTAGAGGATTCAACACCGGTATGTAACAATCTGTAGCTGCCGTCGGAGAAACAACACAGATGGTGCGTTCAATGAAACTAGTAAACTACAGCCTTGTGGTGCATTTGAAGTTATTGTAAATGTCCTTTTCCTATCTGGTTGTTGCTTTTGTCGTTCAACAGCAATTTACTAGTGAAATAAGTTATTGTTATACATTATTATTAAATCATTTAATTTTGACCATATGGCCTTAGCAATAAACAAGCCATTCTTTAATGTCACCAACTGTTGTTTAGTACCCTTTTTTTTTCTTTTTTTACTTTCTTAAAAAGTATCGGTTCAGGCACCGTTAATTATGTATGCGATTAATTTCGATTAATTAATCACAGAGTATGTAATTAATTAGATTACATTTTTTAATCAATTGACAGCCCTAATAATAATAAATAAGAAAGTGCAAAACAACATTCAAAATGTGCAAAGGTGATCACAGTCACTGCTTATGGCAGAGCTGACATCTAGCATCGCTACAAGCTATCCTTGGTTTTAAAAAGATCAATTCAAGGGCCCTTTGGTAATTGCACTCTTTTACAAGTGGACCACTGATGCTTATTTTCATTACAAACACCATACAAACTATACAAATGGTTAAACATATTTGTCCTTAACAACTGAAACAATTTTAACAAACAGTATACAAACTATACAACACTAAAGTGCAAAAGAAAGTGCAAAACAACATTGTCAAAATGTGCAAAGGTGATCACAGTCACTGCTTATGGCAGAGCTGACATCGCTATAGGCTATGTCAATAATGCACATAAAATACAAACGTGAGCAAGGGTGTTCAACAATCGCCATTATATCGAATCAACAGGCACGTGCAACCTAGCTAGCAGGTGAAGAACACAAACAACAAAATCACCAGCTAACTTACTTTAAATTTGCAAGAACTATAGACTAATACAATAACATGCTTAAATAAACCCAAAACATAAGTTATACGACTTACAGTTCTCACAGACACACACGCGCGATATCAACTGGCTAGTTATCCTCCGGACAGCGACAGACCACGTCTCTTTTTCCTTTCTCTCATTTCGGCCGTGTGGCGTGCTTGCCCGCCGCGGTGTGAAGCGCGTCCGCGTTATTGTCAGAGATGCACTTGACGGCCTTTTGTGCAGCGGATTTTTTTTTTTTTTTTGACGACCTAGTTAAGGCGGTAGGTTTCCCCAGCTTAGGCGGGCCGCCCGAACTGCAAAGTGCTGCGGGAAACCCTGGTGTTAGCATGCTAAAATTTACCTTTAGGGACTGTTTGTTAGTTAATTAAGGGGCCACCGGAGGAGTTTTGTGGCCTAAAAAGACTTGACCCTCCCCTCGTCAGTAATAATTTTCCTAGGACGCTTCAAAATGATTTGAAAAAGAGGCATGACCCTCCCCTTGCATGCAATTTTGCACTTAGCAAAGAAGTACAGATACCATTTGATTTTTACAGCCCTGACATACAGGAGTTAACCTCTGCATTCTCATCTTATACATCCCACTCCTCTGTTATGGTGTGGTGGCCATTTCAGTAGATACACTCACTAACGTTGTGGAAACACAATAAGCATGGAAACTAAATGCACACTTCATGCATTACTGCATTACTTCAAATACTATGTTACTCCTCTAGTAAACTAGTATTCACATGAAATAAAACAATAAAACATTGAGACCATTCAGCAAAGGACACTGGGATATAACCAATTCAACACTGGTTGCTATGGACTTGTCACTAGGCTTCGTCATTGTATATTTTAGCACATAGGTAAAGCTGCCGAAGCTGAACATTAGGCTATATTCCAAAACACATATGTTTATTTTTAAAGCAGATTTTAAGTTACATTGTAACAATTTAACAATTCGCCCTTATGAAATCCAATCGCGGCACGGCTGTTTTGGAACGCAATAGACAGACGCTTAAACTCAACTAAAATGTAACAGTGAACAATCAGTGTTGGACCTACAGTCTGTTGAGATGCCTCTCCAAACGCAAAAACGAAGCGCAGTCACACCATAAAACGTTAAGACACGTTGAGAAAAAAGATCCGTATTTTGCCGTAATCCAATGACACAGGGGAAAAAAGTAATCCGCAGCAATCAGTAGATCCACAAAAAGGTAAATGACACGGTGTATCCAGCAAGGCCTATACGAGCATCACATTCACCAGCCAGCTCCAAACAGGTGAACGAGGCCTCTCCACTTCGCCGTTTAAACAAAGTGGAATAAATGTATAAAAGTCCAAATCTACACAAAACCCGCAATCAATTAGTAAGCTGACATCACATGTATATACATGTCATTTAGGAAACCTTTATTGCAAGGTTGGCACAGTAAGATGTCCAGACTAGTGCAACAGTAACTTTCGTTTTTTGCATCCTGCTGCTCCCATCGTCAGCCAGGTAATATTTTTTTTTACTAAAGCAGTATATGAAATCAGATGTATTACCTACCACCATTTAGTTGTTTTGTGTTATTTAAGATATTTATAAAATATCTGGTCATGCCAGATGTAATTATTCCACTTATTTTTTAAACAATGCAATTACCTGTTTGAGCCACCAGGGGGGCACCAAACAAGCCACTTTGAAATTTTGCTCTTTTCATGAATAAAAAAAGTTGGGTGACCCCCCCGCCCAGACTAAAAAATATTGGATGACCCTCCCCTCAGCAAAAAATAAAAAGACATGACCCTCCCCTATTTTCCTCCGGTGGTCCATTCCATAAATACCGAACGGTCCCTTAGGTAACATTTATTTGGCACTACATTCATCAAGTACAACTGAATATTTTAAGTTTTAGTCATAAACCAAAATGTTGGGCAATATGAAAATGTGACCTGATGATGGGGCTACATGGAAAGTCATTAGGATTTATCATCTGGGGACTATGAAAAAATATATTTCAGTCCGGACCAAAGTGGTGGACTGACCATCTCTAGAGCCATGCTGTTAACATGGCAGTGGTGGCTCACTTCTGCTGATTCAACACAAATACAGCCGGTACCTCTTTGGGTGATAATATGGACACGTAGTCTTCGTATATGATCCTGGACTTCTCCTCCACCACTAAGGGATCAGTCTCCTTTTTCAGCTCTTCACAGGCCATCCAGAAAAGCAGGTTGTCCTCGCTGTACTCAGAGCGCAGGAACTCCCGGAAGACCTCCCGGCCCTCCCGCGAGCGCAGCATCATCTCAAAGCTCCGGGCCCACAACAGCGCCTCGTCTAGACTGGGCTGCCTACAGTCGGACATAAACAAATGAAGACATTCATGTGTGTGAGATTGACACACACAATCATACTGACACAAACATGCAAGACTGGAGGGATGATGGCTGGACTTACTGTTCTTCTGCAGCTTCAATACTGTCCATCTTGGTGCAGGTCTGTCGTTCACTCCTCTCCATCCTGTCTTCATTCCTTGATTGGAGACAAGAAATTGATTATACTCGCCAAAACAAAAGTCTGGACATGTTTCTGGCATTTTAAATGGACATATTTTAGTTATCATTAGATTAAGTTGTAGATGGAGAGTCGCAGTTAAATCATAATTATTATTCTTTATATTAATTATTATTGTCCACTTTTAGCTGCTGTACATATTTGACAATAGGGTTGTTGTTGTCTTTATTTACCTACTGTAGAATTAAGGCTGCAACGATACATTGATTGTGACAAATGTATAAATAAAAAAAAAATAAAAAAAAAGATACAAAATGATTTTTCTCCATGCATGCAAATCGCCATTCACCATCCTTAGTTACCACCCAAGAAAAAAACTCTACACTGTATCCAAACAACCAAATTTCTCCTCTCACTAGGGATGTCCAGAGCCAATCAACAAGATCAGTATCAGGGCTGATTTACTTTTTCTATTGTTCACCTATCGGCGATCTCGAGTAACCACAATTGGACGATATAAAAATAGAAACGATCACCCAACCCTACCGTCACAGTAATCTGAATATGTTTGGACTATTTATTGGTCAGACAAAACAAGCAAATGGAAGACCTCACCTTGGGCATTAGGAAATTGTGATTTTTACAATTTTCTGACATTCTATAGACCAAATGATGATCAATAGATTGAACACGAAAATAATTTGCAGATAAATCAATAATGTAAGCAATTGTTAGATATCTAACTCAGTTCATCTCTTCCAGCTATCAATCACACTGGGAAGCATTGGTGTAAGCTTCAAAATCCATTAAACAATAAAGCTACAGTGCATTTCTTTATGTAAACACTTAATACACATGGTAGGCTCTCTGTCTGTCGTAACTCAGTCACACATGCTAAGTTCACAATGCAACACAGACTGAGCTGTCTATTTTTGTCCCACCACGGAGGATCTTTCCTTCCTCTTGCTGTCTCTTGTCAAAGTCCCCATTGTGTGGCAGTAATGGGCTAAGCTAGCCACAGCCCCCGGGCACCCTTACAATACAGCTAAATATACAGGCTGTTCTTCACAGCTGTTTTGCATGTGATGTGTGGATGGAAATAGAAGGCATCCCAAGTAGATAAGGAACCTTGTGTGAGGGCGGATGAGGAGGGGTTAGAAAGTAGAGAAAAAAAGAAAGAAAAAGGATGGATGAAAAACTAAATGTAACAGTATGCTGTGACCATTAACACTCGTACACCGTCCCCATAAAACTTCACCACGGCAGCAGACGAGATCTCCTGTGACACACAGACTCTCACACAGATCTCTTGACTCGGCATGATAGGAAAAAAAAAAAAACAGAGAGCATGCAGTGATTTAACTCACACAAACTTGTACTGAAAATGGCATATTATCCCCCCCAGCCTTGACACTAAAATAAATAAACATGGGGTACTGAAGACATATTTCCAGGCTCATTCTGGATATCTGACACCAGCATTTGATTGAGAAACACACAGCGGAGTCACAGAGCACTTACTATGGGCCCAGTCCACAAGCTGCCACCACTTCAGATGAAGTGGTGTGAAAAAAGCAGCACATTCACCATTCACTGCCTGAAAACAATGTTTCATTCACTCCTCTCTCCTGGCAAGAGTGCAGCCACAGTGAAGCAGCAATAGGAGCTACACAGCAGTTACTGGTTTTGATGGCTTGCTAAGGGGCATTTGGTGCAGTAAAGTTTGCAATCTGTAAGTATTAGGACACTGAAACGTTTTTTTTTTTGTTGTGTTGGCTGTGTACTCTTTTCTCTCGTATTCAAAAATGCAAGGCAGGAATTAAAGCTGCAACTATAATGATTATTTTCATTATCAATTAAAAAATAAAATCTACTGTACACTCCTATAATTACCTTTCAAACACACCTTTACCACAGACCAGCTGACCGTGCAGGAGCTGTTTGCTATATTTAACTGCCAAAAACCTGGTTCCTGTAAAATCTACATGACCCTTTAAACCTGCAGGCCTTGAATCCAACAGTGGAATACAAAGAATACAGTTAATCTTCTGGATTCAGGTGACACAGATCATCTCAGTAAGTTTTCACCACTATATCATTTTGTATTATTTGCGTAAACATTGTAAGAACTTATGTTGTGTTTTGTTCAGAGAACTCCTACACATTTTGGGACTTTTTCCTTATGCGAACCAAGGGTCTATAGAGAAAGCCTTTGAGGCCTTTGGCCTATATAATTAAAATTGACTTGACTTTAACATCTGGCTTCATAATTGTTCAACTCTGAAAACTGTTAAAACATGGGTTGGTTTGTAGAAAGGTGTACTGGCTCCCAGACCTCCTTGCACTGGATCAGGCATCAGTGCTGTGTGTCGGTATAAAGACTATTTCTTCAGTTAAATTTCTAGGGAACTCAACATAAGCATAACATCACAGATTAGGCAACAGGACCAACTGTTTGTTGTTTCAGACACAGGGGGTGATTTTTTGTTTCCTAATAACTAAAATGCTAAAATTCAGTGTTTTTTTTTTTTTTAAGAAATTGTGACCATGAATGCATAAATATCCAACTGTCCAATAACAAAATGCTTAAAAGGTGCTGTAGAGCAGCAATCTCTATTTATATGATTTTATGATTAAATATGTTTAATTCAGATATTGCTTTGGCCAAGTGGTTACATTTATACTTACGTTACTGCTTCTAAGCATCCTTTTAAAAAGGCAGCTTTATTGCCAACTCCAGTTAATTCATCACAAGCAACTTTGCAAATTCTTTTCTTCTAAAAAAAATGTTACTGGCTGCTAAAAAAATGGCTGAAAGTCACCAGATGACGTCATGCCACATAGTTGCTTCGGGTTGCAAGCCTTCTTTTTTGTAAAGCTCTTCAAATATAGTGGCTGTGCTGTAGTTATCAACAGCAAACTTATTTTATAAATGATTATTTATAAAAAAAAAAAAAAAATAATTATAGTGGCTTTAAGTATAGTGTTTTTATCCTGAGCCAGTGAGCCACAGTCTACCTGAAAAACCATATAATGGAAAACAGATAAACACAAACTGGGTGATATTAGATTCTGCAGACACAGACTTAGTATAGTATATATAGTAGACTTCAGTATAGTATTGTATAGTATGGTATTTTCTTACCAGAGACACTTGCAGCAGCCGCACCAGCAGAGGCAGCAGGTGTTGGGTCGGGGCTGTCCAGGGGCCTGGGGTGTGGCCTCGATGTGCGCCGCCTGCCTTTTTCTCATCTCCACTCCACTCACACTCCGGGGCTTCGCAATGGATACACACAAAAAACAACAACAACAACAACAAAACACTGTTAAATACCCTTCAAAATAATAATCACAGAGAGTGCAGTTTCAAATTTGGTCCCCAAGTTTTACTTTTGGTTCACTAGCAATACTATGCTATGACTTATAAGAAGGGAAAAAACAAATGAAACTGTGTGTGTGTGTGTGTGTGTGTGTGTGTGTGTGTGTGTGTGTGAGATAGACATGAAGCGAGAGAGCTTGCACCCAAGCAGGACAGAATGGATTCCCTTCCTTGTACGGTACGAGGATTTCTGGCATTGAGCCAAGTCTTTCACACTGGCTTTGACAGACACTACACATACATTTTAAAAAGGTGCAGACACAGACAGAGCCTACACATCACACACACAGACAGACACACACGTGTGCATCAAATACATATATTCATGCACACACTTACAGTATATTAACCTGTTGTTGCCTCAGAATGTGCAACATCCTTTTCACAGGTAGGAGACGAGGCTAGGTAAGGACACACCAAAAAAACCTAAATAATGTGGTTTTTTATAGTGACCCTGTGGTAAAACTGAATGTCCTGCTGTTGTCTGATGATTTCATTCCATTGCAGACACACAGTGTTGTGGTTACTGCTGATACTTTGATGTTTCTGATATTTTTTCTTTAATGTATGAAACATGTAATGAAAATGGACCCAATAGAGTTCAAGTACCTCTGGGTCTTATGGTTCAAGGACACTGAGGCACTCAGGAGGGTAAAGTTTAAAAAGCCTTTAGTTTTTGGGGTTTTGTTCGCACGTTAGGGGACATTGGAGTGGGACAAAGAGAGCTGAGCCGGAAAGCAAAGCTCTAGATCTACCGGTCAGTTTTCGTTCCTACCCTCACCTATGGTCATGAAGGCTGGGTCATGACTGAAAGAACTAGATTGCGGGTACAAGAGGCCAAAATAGGTTTTCTCAGGAGGGTGGCTGGCGTCTCCTTCAGAGATGAGGGTGAGAAGCTCAGTCATCTGTGAAGAACTCTGAGTAGAGCAGCTGTTCCTTTACATCGAAAGGAGCCAGCTGAGGTGGTTTGGGCGTCTCCCTAGGGAGGTGTTCCAGGCATGTCCAGCTGGGAGACGGCCTCTGGGTAGACCCAGGACTAGCTGGAGAGATTAAATCTCCACAATGACTTAAAAACACCTCGGGATCCCACAGTCAGAGCTGGTTAATGTGGCTCGGGAAAGGGGAGTTTAGGGTCTCCTGCGGGAGCCACGGCCAGCGACCCGACCCTAGATAAGTGGTTTAATATGGATGGATGGATGGATGTAATGAAAATGTATAGTTTGTGGTAACAGTCACAGCATGGCTGTGTGGCTCTACTTAGGCACAGCGCCTCTAAATGCTAACGTAAAATGTGCTAACATTCTACACAATGACAAGGCTAACATGCTGCTGCTTAGCAGGTATTATTCACCCTTTAGTTTAGCATGCTAACGTTTGCTAATTAAACCCAAAGTAAAGCTGTGGCTGATTTAATTTTCCAGGCGTTTGGTCATAAACCAAAGTACTGGACAAATTGGCATGATGATGGTGGCAGATAAAAAGTTAAGGGATCACCAAAGTTATTACAATTTATCCTGAGGAGAACATACATGTCTGCACCAGATTACATGACAATCCATCCAATAATTGTTAGGACATTTCACTCAAAATCACTCATGATGGCCCCAGATTAAAAGTCAGGGAATCACTAAAGTCATTTTAATGAGTGTCCAAATGACAACATGTCATGCCCATCCATTCAGAGGCCATGGAAATGTCTTCAATTTGCTGGTTTTGTCTGACTAACAGTCTAAAACCACAAGATAATCAACTTACTGTCATATGACCAGGGAATGTTTGGCATTGGAATGACTAATTAATTATCAAAATAGTTGCTGAGTAATTGTAGTTAACTTATGCTATTTTTGTATCTTCCTCCATGCGGAAGATATAAACACTTGGCTGGCTTTTTATGAGCTACATAGGCCGAGAAAACCTTTATCCTGCTATAACTATAACAGCTCGCTTACAGATAGTCCAACAGCCAAAATCTATACCAGGATACACTATGAAGATCAGCAAAGAAGAGAATATCAGAACAAATTCAAACAGATAGAGGAGATAATAATGAACACAGACTTCACTTGATAATTTGGGGCATATAAGCTTAGTTTCACCAACGGGTGTGGTGTGAAAAATGCACTAATTAATTGCAGTCTTATTGTCTGGAAATTCTGCAATTAATGAAACAGAAGTCTTACCTGCAAAGTCATGGTTCAAATTAAATTCCTCATAAAACACTTAAATATCCAAATAAATAAAAAAGAGCGCCCCAGTACCAACAGAGGAGCCTTCTTTCTGGTTCCCTCTGCTCCCACTGCATACATACATGCGATTTACTACAGCGATGTTACAGTACATGGAAAGTAAGGCTGAGACGACCTGCCTGATATGCAAATGTTGTCGCCTGACCAGTG
This sequence comes from Sander vitreus, assembly GCF_031162955.1. Lineage (NCBI taxonomy): Eukaryota > Metazoa > Chordata > Actinopteri > Perciformes > Percidae > Sander > Sander vitreus. The sequence goes on along the minus strand of NC_135871.1, from coordinate 21,866,422 downwards.
GAGTGGCCATCAGTTATTCAGCGACCAGGCAATATCTGTGGAAAAACAGGCTGCTAGATGCAAACGACAGCGAGGCATCGGCTTTGTTTAAACCCAGGGAAAGAGGCCGCATTGACAGAACATGCAAATATGGAGTGAAAAAAAACAAATACATCCAGATGAGAGGGAAACAGAGCTACACGATCTGAAATAAATGCAGTGGTTTTATAAATTATTCAGATGACATCCCCCTCATTTTTCCATATTTTTTATTAATTTAGACATAATTTCAAATTGCTTGTGGAGGCAAAATTTCAACTACCAAAACAACTACTGCCGTATCAGCCAAAAACAATCCAATGTATTCATCCAATCACCCAGCTCTACTTTGAAACCTCCACTTTGCTTCACCATCACGTCATTAGCCAAGGGATGAGCTGTAAATCATTTTAGAAGTAAGTACACACCAGCCCCCAGAAAGTGCTCCGGGCTTTAAAGCAAATTGTACATAGCGGCATAACAGTGGAATTGCAACTCCAGGCCCATCACATGATACCCTCTGGCCCAAAAAGAATTTTTCTCATAGACTTACATAGCAAAAGAGACATCTGTAAATCAGTGGGTATGGAAGTTTTTTTGTTTAGGGTCACAACCCCAGCGAAATAAATCATTTAATTATCAGAATTGTATCCATTCGGTCCGATACCATTTGTAAAGTCTAGAAGAGGTGCACAATTAAATCATTTTATCCCCATTCAAGTTAGCGGAAGTAGCCGGCTCTAGTGTGCCTGCTCTATGGGTCGCACAGTGCAGAAGCAGTGCCGATCAACCTGTTCATTTTTGGCTCCATGATGGCTTCATGTGCCACTGAGCAACTCTTAAAGGAATGAACTGGGCTCCGCCTGGAATGCTGTATCCAGGTCTTATTATACATCCATGGAACACGCAGGCTAAAAATCCTGTTGTATTGTTTAGCATACATCGTGACAATGCACACTGCTGTTGTGCTGCTGTGGGCTAACAGAAGTGTTGCAAGATGTGACAGACAAAAATTAACCCAATCAGAGCCTAGAACCCACCCATTTGTCATGAAAGTAGCCCTATTTTTTATTTACAGCTAGGAGACGGAGTTGTAGAGGGACCAATTTATTGGACTATAGCCTAGGTTTTAGGTTTCTTTCTTCCGGAAAATGCACAAAGAACATTAACCTTAAAACAAGGAGAAATGTAATGTACCAGCTTATTTAACAAATTGCCATTTTCTGCCCGCAATCCCTGGGCAGGTACTGTAGGTACTGCCTGTAGGGTGAAACCGCCCAAATGGTACAAAAAGTAGGGCACATACTGTAGCCCAAAACTATTTTTACTTGCCCAATTCAATAAAAAGGAGCCTTAACGGGTGGAAAATCCACCCGATTTGACTACACTGCGTGCACTAGTCACAAAATGTGGTCACTGAAGGAAGCTAGGTGGAACATGCATTCATACTCCTGGCCAATGAGCATTACAGAACTGATAAAAAGAGTTATTCGCAAAAGAGGTTCATTTAGCAATATCTTTGAAACCACGACTGTGAGTCGATCAGGCTTTTATGGAAGTTTTAATATTGGTTTGCTGCTATTCTACCCAAACCTGACTCGTCTGATGTTATACCTGCAAAACACTGTTTGTGTCCTTTCGAAGAGGAAAATGAAAGTCTCCCTATCAAAAGAACATAAAGGACCTGCTGATTTTATATTTTCTTCTTTTTATGAGAAACTAGCCTAACATTATAAGCAGCAGCATATACAGCTGTAATATATCCTCTAAGGGCTTAATGATATGTACAACACCACCTATTTGCTGAGTGTTGTGAGTGACGGGTGTAAAGGCCCGGACACACCAAGCCGATAATCGGCCGTTGGACAGTCTGGCGAGGTCAGTGACTCGAGTCTGTTCAGTGTGTTCCGTGCCGTCGTCCGTCGGCCTTCATTTGGGCCGATTTGACGTGTATAATCGGCGGGGCGGGCACTGCCAGCAGTCAGACTCAAATGACCCATCTGATTGGTAGAGTGCTAACCCAGAAACGGGGAGCGGAATGAGCGTGACTAGAGTCTCTCAAAATCTGACGAAAATCTTTTAAACTGACCTTTGTCGATCTGAAATGAAGACAGATTCAGCACGTGACGCGTTCGTCCAATCAGCTGCCGGTTTTCATTTTTGGGGCGACAACACAGATTAGCGCTGCCTGCTGTTATGGAGACGTATTACGTCTCGTCTCTTCGGTGTGTTCTGAGTCGGGGAGACTGATCAGTCCAACTGCCTTTTCTGCCGACGGTTGGCCGTCTGGTTGGTTGGTGTGTGTGTGTGTGTGTGTGTGTGTGTGTGTGTGTGTATATATATATATAAAAAATAAGAGTCATAATTTATGCTTTTTTTTGTTTATTATTGAGTACAAATTAATAAAAGCTCCACACCTGGTATATTTATTTAATAAGGTATTGTTTACTAATCGTTATCGAGGTAACTGTGACAATAGTGACATTAATTTCAGGCATCCAGCCCTAACATATACTTGAGCAAGTCTTACGCCACTGAGAAAAACTGAGCCATGTGGTTGAAAGCTCTTAAAAAAGCTACTTATTGGACCTAAGTTGTTCAAGAGTGAACTTGAACATGGGAGAGGCACTTTTTCCCCCCATTTTTAACTAGCAGTAACGTGATATTAAACAGACAATTGACTACAGTAAGTGGGATACAAATATCCACAGTGCTTCTTTCTTTCTTTTTTTTGTAACCGAGTGAAAAAGAAAAAAAAAAACAATAATATAATCACTTCTTTAACAGTGAATATGAATGAACAGTTTATTCCAATTTTTAACACATTTTAAGATCAGTCTTTTCACTTTAAATAAGTGCAACATCAATGAGCAACAGAGTTGTAAAAATAGTCACCCTTTGTTGCAAAGCTGATTTGGGGAGGCCGACTATCATCATACTGGATCTAATAAGTTGGGCTATATAGGGAGCGTAAAAGCTCTAGGCTGGAATAACTACACCATAGGAATGTTTGTTCTGCAGAAACCTTGAACCTCCAAAAGACACATCACAAACTGATCGTGTTTAAATGAACACATACATTTTTACTTTGATGGTTCAGCTGCATGTTGGAGATACTTCACAGCTTATTGAGGAAAACATAAACCAAGTCTTTATCAAAGGTTTTTCTTTATCTTGATCAGAAACATTTAAACACAAAAGGGTGATGATTACTTCCCTCTCAAATGACTCTTATTCAAACAACGTAAACTTGGTGATAAAATGTCTCAACACTAAAGCATCGCAATCATACTGGACAGAAGTCAAACTTACCATGAATTAGTGAGTTCCTAAAAACAGGCCAGACAGAGCAGTCATGGTGTGAGGTAATAGGTTGCTGGACGATAGCAGGCTGGTTGACGGAGTGACTGACTGATGGACTGTCTGGACGTCTGTTTGGCAAACGGACCGGCTGCTTGGCTCGCTGGAGAGGAGGTTTTTTTCAGCACAAGAGAGGTTATTGGTCTCACCATCCCTGACCGACGGACACAGAAAGGGACACGAGAGCTGAGGTGAAATGTAACTACTTCCTCTCTTTGTTTCCTTATTTCCCCTTAATGTCGCCTCCTAGGCTTCCTTGGATGTTGGTGAAAGGGTCATTTATGGACTTGAGAGTACAGTGAAATGAAAGTACAGCATCTGAAAAACACACATGGCAAACAACAGAATCAGTTTATCCACCAAGTAGAATAAAGGTGCAGTCATTTATCTTCAACAACTTTTGGCCATTGGTTAATTGTTAAGTTATTTCTCCAGTGTTTCCTGCTTGTCAAAATGTGAGTTTTTTTGTGCTTTTCTGTTTTATGTCATTGAAAACTAAATATATTTGGTTTTTATGTAAGATATTTTAAGACGTTTCCATATGCTCTGAAATATTTTTTAAACTAAATACATAATGGATTAATCTGAAACATAATTGAGAGATTATAAATATTTGGAACCAATCATTTGTTGCAGCTCTATACTGTTTCTAAACTATCCAAAACATATCTTTGGCATTTCTTTACTGCAACTTCGTATTACTTATCATCAAGGTATCATTGTAGGTTAAGGGTCCAAGCGAGCTGAGCCGATACTAGAAGGTGGAGGTAAACACTGCAGACCACAGATTGGTCAGAAACTAAAGCGGGATTTATGGTTCTGTGGAGGCTCCACGCAGCGCTTTCGCCGTAGCCTACGTAAGTGTGTGTGTGTGTGTGTGTGTGTGTGTGTGTGTGTGTGTGTGGGGGAGTGTGTGGTAGAGCGAGTGAGAGTGACGGCGATTAGCTTCAGAGCGAGTACCGACTCTAGAGGCATAGTGAGAAAAACAAAGTGTCTCCCCTGTGCTTTCTGACCACGGTGGGAAATCTGTAGGAAAATTAAAATCCTCTCATTGATTTCCAGGAAATGAGTAGGGGGAAATGCAACGCTACCAAGCCACGGCCGAGCAACGTGCGTCACCGCTACATGTAGTTAAGGGTCCGTGTCTCCACATACCTACGTACGTAGCCACGGCATAGATTTAACGCAGAAGCATAAATCATGCTTATCTTTCACTAGTGCAACATGAGATCCTACACAAACCCGCCATTTTTAAATAGCCAACTTACCATCAATAGTGACTGCTATTTTTTTCACTCAAACCAGATTTTTTATTTATTTTTAAATTTTTTTAAATGGCAGCCCGCAAAACTATGGCGTACACTACGGCTTACAATTGACAAAGTGCGCACATCATTGCCGATAAAAGGATCCAACGAGTGTCACGTTGAAGATGATGTCACAGCAGTTTCACGCAGTGTCGCTAGGGCGATCAGCTGAGTATCCCGCCTACACTGAGGGGGATACTATCTGCAGTGGAAAGCAAAATAGAGAAACGCACCCGGTACCAAAAGTGAGTTGATACGGGTTGAGTCAAACCCTGCAATGGAAATGAGGCATAAGAGCCTAAAGGCGACAGAGCTTCCTGGGTCGCTCTCATGCTACATGTTTTCATAAAGGAATTACTGTTCAAACAACTTGCTTCCTCATAACAGCAGCATAGAAGTGTTCACATGTTGACCTCAACACTGGAGACTCTTTATGTTAACTATCACCAGTCTTTTGTAACTTAGAGACTAAAATCAGCAAGTAAAAGACATTAAAGAACAACGGAAAAGAGAACAGATAATGTCTTAATTTAATATTAAACAATTGTTATTTTAAATGATATACAATACAAACTACATTAAATTATCTTATTAATATAGGTTCACAGCCTATTATGTTTCTGTGACATCTTACTTGGATTTCTTGTATTCTTGTATTTTGCTAATTTGTTTTTAACCAAAAATGATGAGAAAATCCCTTATGATAGCTTTTCAATTGTGAATATGTGCTGCTTTTCTCTGCTTTATATCCCGGTAAACTGAACATCTTTGGGTTTGGTACAAAACAATACATTTGAAGACATCGATGAATCAAGACGATAATCGGCTCATATGAAAGTAGGCTAATATGTATGCTGTCCTAGACTGAACCAGAAAACTGTTAAGACAATTTCTGACTTACAGGGCTCAACAATAAGGATCGCCCGATGGCCCAGGTCAAGTAAAACCCCACGTCGGGCAAGTAAATATAACAACCGTGAAGTCATGACAATCAAATGAACAACATCGCGACTACCGCAGTTTCTCCTCTGGCAGTGACAAACAGCGACGAAAGCCTCAACGTCTGATTTATATTGAAAATGGCGTTATAGACACTGAATTTGCTGAAAATTCAGTGTCCATAACGCTATTTTCACGGTAATTACTGTTTATCAGACCGACAAGAACAAGAACCAATGTTAGCGAATGCTGCAGTCCCTCTGACTCACCGCTGCAGGGGGCGCTGTATTTCCTGACACGCTGTATTCCCGTTACTGTTTAAAACGTTTATCAGGTTAGTGGGGATGCATAGCTCTCAAAAGCAACATGAAAAATGTTATTAATGTCCCCTCAGCATTTCGTTTTGTTGCTAAACTGTTTCTAAATTGAGCGGTGACGTTATACTACCTCTTTCATGTAGCTAACGTTCTAAGGCACAGTCTATTTGCTGGAATTCGGTGGTTAGCTAGCAATTAAGCCCACTGACGGCAACGTTATTGTTAATATTTTGGCTGAATGTTTGGTAATGACAGTAGAAATGGTCATAGTGAGTGAAAATGTGATCTATGATGCACATTGCAAAAATGTATCTAGAATTGTGTATAGCCCTGTGTGATATCTGTCAAGCTGAATGGACTTGCAGTAATAAAACCGATTTTTATTCTGGTCCAATGACTGAAATATAACTCTGTGAGAGAAAGGGCACACTATCCTAAGCTGAATAGGGTGCTTTTAAGAAAGAATATTTGCAAATAAAGCAAACTGTTGCTAAAAAAGGCACAACACACTTGATGAGGGTACCTAAAAGGAAAACCTATTAGATTTTATTGAATTTTTTTTAAATAATAGCTTCCACTTTAACTCATTTACGACACTGTTCATGTACTGTTTAATACATTATAAATTAAGATTTACTATAACAACTTACTTCAGATTTTGTCATCATTTGATAACCACTAATAAAAAAAACTATTTGTTTGGGGCCAGTAACGTTGAACCCTGACTTATAAACGATTACATCATGTTATTGATGATCATAACAAACGTAAATGCAGCTGAGAGTCCACATCACAACTATCTATCAAAGAAATAAGCACTGGCTCTAGCCATGTTAGCTCTATAAGAACAATCAGGCTATCACTCACTCTTCAGGGATCATTAAAGTGTTGGTTAACTCTGCCTCTGTAAACACTAGTACTATAAGTAAAATATATCCACCTTACAAGCACATGACATACATCTCAAATATGCTGATAAGACAGCTGGTATTGTGTGAAACCTCTCTGATTGAAGAGTCATTTTGCTGAATGAGATGAATCAGGAAGTCTCTCAGGATGTAATGGCAACATAACCTGAGCACCTCTCACTCAAGAGATCAAAAACTCCAGCAACACTAGTACTATAAAGAACAACTTTATTGTCAGACCAACGCGTTTGTGGCCTTCATCATCAGGGCCATCCTCCTCTGACTCAACAACACACCCATGGGAAACTGCAGTGTGGGTGCTCCCTCAGCTGTGCACGACATGAGCTCTTTCCAGGGACAGTAGAGGAATAAAAAGGTTAAAATAAGTCTAGGCAGTGGCAATATGAACTTTAGAGTGAAGAAAGTGGATGCATGGGAGTGAGCTGTCGCAGCACTGGATCTGTTGCATCTGCCTGAAGGCCTGTGCATATCGCTAGGTAACAAGTAGGCAGGCTCATCGGACCCTGCTTTCTCCCTCTGTGCACTAGCTATGTTGGGCTAGCTGCTGGACTGTGTGTTTTGCATGGTTTCTCTTGCAGCCGACCGACATATCTGAGCCCAGCCGCTGCAGCTCCGACCAGCCGGGAGAGGAGATCCCCTCCCAGCTGACACCACGGAGTGACAACGCGAGTAGAGAGAGTGCTGCACAGTGCTGACTGTCGCACCGACATTTTTTAGAAATCAAACGCCACCCACTTTCTACTTGCTAGCTTTAGCCGACAGCCTGAGATCCGCTATCTCTCAACAGCGAGAGGAGGAGGTGGCAGCTGAGCAGCAGCTAGCGCCGTGCTAGCGTCAGCTAGCCAGTCCGTGTGGAGCATTAGCGCAGAATAATCAGCATCTTACCCCTTTATGATGGTCTGTCAGTGTCCTAGGGCGATGGGTTCGAAAACGCGATGTCCCGATGCTTATTTAGCGACATCGTAAATGGGAATCCTGCGATGTAATGTCCATCGCCGCTGTTTTATGCCATCCGCCCCACTTCAGCACCGAACGCCGCCGAGCCCCTGGATGCACTGCGCAGGCGCGCTACCACCGCCGCTCTGTGGCTGCAGTCGGTGAGAAGATGCACTGCTGAGGCTCCACATACGGTCTATAATGCACAGGTCACATCGCATCTCTGCTGCACAACAACTGCAAAACACAAGATACTCATTTTAAAACGTTGCTACATTGAGTTTATTCAATATCAAACATTTCCAAGGCACAAATCCTAAAATATAGTCTGAATGAGAGAAAGAGAATCACAATTGATATTAGAAGGCTACTAATAAAGAGGATGTATCCTCAGGTTATAAACCAATTCATAACCAATTATAAAGAAAGCCTCTATAAACTCACAAACACAACCTGTTGTAGTGTTACATCAAAGTAACAGTCACTTCAGTAATGTTACTTCTATTTATTTATTTTTTTACAGCATTTTAGTGTGTGCACACCTTTGTCTAATTTTAGAATGTCGCTTCTCATATCCTCTTCAAATCATGTAATGTTGTTGGCTATATTGTTATAGTGTGCATTTACAATGACCCTATCATATTGTATGGTATTGTATAACATCTATACAGTATAATGGTCATATAGTGCATTATATACAGTAGACATTTGTGGTAGTTATCTATGAGTTAGTGGACATTGTGTGTGTGTGTGTGTGTGTGTGTGTGTGTGTGTGTGTGTGTGTGCGCGTGCGTGCGTGTGTGTGTGTGTGTTTGTGTGAAATTAAGTATCTGTAGATCTAAAACTAAATCTCCTCTGTAGAAACATATAAACACACATGAAATAACTGGCCTGTGGATTAAATATCAAGTCAGCTGAACTTAATTTGAGACTGTGCCTGTGTTTCGGGCAGAAAGATGTTAAAATGGGAAATAACGATTCTACAGAGACAGATAACAAAATCATCTGCACAGTAATCTGTTTAAAATTGGCAATAGTTTTGATCTGAGGTCAAGCAGCAAGGCCTGTAAATGCGTGTTTTTCACAGCTGCAGGAATTCATACTCTAGAACTGACATAGCTATAGGTATATTTGAAACTAATACTACCAATTCCTGACATGCGAATGATTGATAATTTATCCATTCTTTAATTTGTTCATTTATCTCTGTATTCACAAGGTGAACCAGACCATATTTTCCAGACTTCATTTTACTTTTCTGTAGCTTATACAGTTGAAGTCACATTTTTACGAATTAATCATTATTGCTGAGAACATTTGAATTATTGTAGCCCAGTTTTTTTTTTTCTTTTTTTTTTTCTTTTCACTCAGTCAACATGCATCTGCAGCGTGAGTCTCCTCCAGTGAGCCTCATATGTAGTAATGATTGTTCAAACTATTTTCCTACCGTTAACACAGGGGGGCACCAAAACTCTGCTCTCTCTCTCTCTCTCTCTCTCTCTCTCTCTCTCACTCTCTCTCTCTCTCTCTCACACACACACACACACATGCACACACGCATGCACGCAAGCACACACACACACACACACACACACACACACACACACACACACACACACACACCTGTTCTGATGCAGCAGTGACAAATCTTAATGCATGCAGTATGCAGAGATGCGTGCAGTATGCAATGCTATTTGTTTTACTTAAACAACAACATTATTACTGCTACAGTGACAATTAGAGGATTTATCTGACACATAAATTTTTTTTCGTGGGTGCATAAATACGACAAACTCATGGTTTTGTGATTTTCATATCATGTCAGATGCAGATATGTTTATACAGTCACAAATGGACTGAAGTAAGCAATGCATGGAAATAATATTGGAATGGATGTATTTCATTTATGAAGTATATGGTAGTCCTCCATCTTTATGCATCACACTCAATATTTAGACATGAGGAACCAGGACTCTCCAGAGGGAGGATGATGAAAAAGGAGAGGGAAGCCAAGATGGAACATGTGTCTGTTCCTTAACCATGTTGGCTCATTGATAGGGATCTGAAGTGGCTTGGATCAACTCCTGTTTGGAGTGCTGCACTGATTTGCATGTGAAAAGGTCAAGAGCAACAAAAGCATTACTCTGCTTCATCATGGCTCTCTAACATAAAGCAGCGAGTTCTCTGGCAGAGAAGGAAACGTCTAAGAAAACAATACAACTGCATGTTTGTCTAAGGGAAGGGCATTTAAGTACAAACACTTCTATGCATGTGAATCCAAATACTCTCCTTGTGTAATATATAAAGATTTTGTTTAAGAAAATAATGGGTGTGCAAGCATTTGTGTGTTTGTAAAGGAATCCGTTTTTGTGGATGTATATGTGGGTGTTTGTTTGAGAGACAGGAAGAAGGAAATAAGATTGAGGGGGCCAGACAGCTTTGGAAGCATGGCAATCCATTCAACAGTTGTTGAGACATTTCAGGCTGGACTAAAGCGGTGGATTAACCAACCGACCGACATTGACATCCCTAGAGCCACACTGCTGTGTGTTCCTTCAATTACACAGACCATAATACCATCTCTGCTCCAAGATTGTGTCTGTGGAGTTATCTTTCACCCTGTGGTCATTGTGTTCCTGTGATGTATCGAGTCAAGCTCAGACAGCCTTCTGTTTTTTTTTTTTGTTGCTGTTAATTCGTTTGACTGCTGTTCATATATACTGTATGTGTGTGATGGTCAGCCGAGACACAGATAGGGAGAATAAGAACAACAGACATGGACAGACAGGCATGCTGGTTGGAGCCTGCAGTCATACTTATGGTACCTGTCTGCTTGTCTGAAAGTCTCACAGAGGAATCATGAAGGCTGAATGCACATTTACAAGAGCATAACAGGTTCGGCAAATCTGGGTGTAATTATTCCCTGTCTACTTAAACACAACTTGAATACACACTACTAACACATACTGTATAACAGCTGTCTAGTAATTCCTCCATTCAACAGCTCAGCATTGAGATGTGAGCATGTTCTGAATTTCAACTTTTTAAAAGTACACTGAAAAAAAACCTACTCCATGAAAAAGAAATAAGATGGCTGTTAAAGATGCAAGAGCTGCCTCTCACCAAATCTGTCACATTCGAAGGCTCCTGTTCATTAATGCATTCAGTCGTCACTATAGCCCTTTTCTTCACAGTGATGGATAATATAAGGCGTAATACTCTTCAGTCTGTCCATAACTGAGCTGTAAAACTGCAGTTTTTCTTACATGTAGAGATTTTGAGCAAGTTTCATCCATTAAACCTTGCAAATATTGCTCTCTAAATATTAATCTGCAATACTACTTGCAGTAGCTCAACAATCTTGTTCAGTCTTCTCTATTTCTGTTCTGTCTGAGTCCTTACTTACCATCTCCAAATTTAGATTTCTACTTGTACTTGTACATATCTTTTATGAATAAGAACAACATTGTTCATGTGGCGTGGTTCTAAGGATTGTATTTTCAGTTCGGTCCACCACTTTGGTCCAGACTAAAATATCTCAACAAAGATGGATTTCCATTACATTTTGTACTGACATTGATGTTTCCTAAAATGAATTTGGTGAGCCCCTGAATGTTCCTGTAGTGCCACCATATGGTTGACATTTGTGCTTTTGAGTGAAAAGTCTTGACAACTATTGGATTGATTGCCATGACATTTGGTTCAGACATTTATGTCCCTCGCAGGACAAATGTTGGCATGCTAACATGCTAAATTAAGATGGTGAACATGGTAAACGTTATACTGGCTGACCATCAGCATTGTTAGCATGCTAACAATGTGGCCTCAGAACTTTTAGCATGGTAAGTTTAACAAGACTCTTAGGGCCAGATTTACTAAGTTTTCTCAATTTACTGAGACAGCAGACAGCCAGCTTCTGGACTGGGACTGTTTACTGTCCTTCAGAGATCACCTTCACAAAAAGTTCCTATGGAAGAAATATCATATCATTTCTGTGGTACTATTGACATGTTCCTGTGATATTTCCCTGTACACAAAGACGTGTGAGGTATTTTGCGACATTTACAAGGATCATAGATTTTGTGGTACTTTACCATAAGTTATTTGGTACTGGTACCCCCTACTCCTGAGGTAAGGTCATGTGGTACTTTTGGGACGTTAACCACAGGATTGTGCCATAAATTCTGTCATACTTAACAACAGATTCTGTGGTATGCAAAACTGACCATTTCACATTGCATGACTTTAGTAAATCCAGCAGAATACAAATCATCTGTTTGTGGGATCCTCCCTTAAATATGCAATAATGTGCGAGATGTTCCTTGCAAACACTCGCACAAGTGACATGCAAACTAAAAAATTATCCCGTTGGATAAATACACTGAATGTGTTTGGGGCAGAATGTGTCTTAGTTAAACTTGCAGTGGCCCAAGATCCTCTTCAACAATCTTCTATATTACTTACCATCTCTAAACCTAATATATGTGAGGTAGTGATAGTGGTTTCAACTAAACTCATATATTGAATAAATCAGAATTCACTGATCAACAATCATTGTTTTCATCTTGTTATTGTTATATTTGGGTGGCAATTAAGTAGACATCCTAAATCATCGTGTTTGAATCACAGGAACAATTTGTTCTGCACATTTCTGTTAGTTTCATTTTTGTGGCAGTGGCCCAAGATCCTCTTCAACAGTCCTCTATAATGTCATGTCTTTTTAAAGACGGTTTCCTTGGTGTTTCGGCTCTTTTTAGCCACAAACAAAACTCAGTGGGGAAAAGCAACGATGGTTCCAGGATGGATACAAGGTCAAAATTGTTGCAATTACCTGGTAGGGATCTTATCCCAGCGACACAATGTGACAGCTCTGAAAATGTCCTTTCACGTTTAACTGCCGCCTCCAACAGTCCTCGGGCCTCACTGTAAAAGCATGTCAGGCCACAGACGCAATATTGTATTTTATATTTCTATATATATGATATCAGATGTGACGTGGTATTATACCACTTTAGATACAGTATTAATGAGAAAAAAAGGCAGCAGTGTTCACTGTGGATGATTACTGACATTGCTGCTGCCAAACATCTCAATCCACTGCCTCGGTGGAGTAACATCTCTTTAATTTACACTGCAACTTTTTAGACATACTTTATTATTTGATTCTTTTGCAACAAAATTACCAGCTGCAAGTTCACAGTTTACATTAATTTAATGTATTCTATTAGCAAAAAGGGCATTCTTAATTTTGGGGAAAGCAGTAATTATAGATAGGGTTATTATTACAGTATGTGAGAGTCATGGTCATGGCCTGTATAGCTGCTGTGAGTACACCCAACAACAAAGAGGGAGTATGAAACGATCATTAAGCTTGTAAAGAAGTACAGGCACATTTGTATTACTCACTTAACAACTTAAACACTTACAGGAGGATTTAATGAATGATACAACTGAGATGAATGATGTATCCTACAATGTATTTACGGTATGTTTCTGAGAGAGAGACAGCTGGAGGGAGATAAAAAGGAGGGCACATCAAAAGAACATATAATCTACAACACTGAGGCTTTTTTTTCTACAAATAGGAGCGGAGCTACATTTCCTTTTTTCAAGTGCAATTGTACAGTCATCTGTTCAGAGACGCAGGCATAAATGTCCTATAGGGGAAGTCCATGGATTTTCGCATCTTCTCAATGTTCACATATAGTTCCCATTCTCAAACGAAAGAAAAAAGCAATGAATAGTAACATTTGTCCACGAACACAGAGAAAACAAGTAATCATACATTTAAAAAATAAAATAAAAAATAAACATGTAGTGTCCACATTTAAATGAGGACAAGAGAAGTTCATGGGAGTAGTTTCACTAACTCTTAAATCATCTGTTATAAAAGTATGACATAATTGGGGGCCATTTATTTAGGATTTTTCTTTTTTATTGTAATCTTGCGGTTATGTTTTCCATGTATTAAACATCCTTAACTTTCTCCCTCCATTGTGTTACGGTGGGGGGCTGTGTTGCCAGGAGACTGTGATTATCTTCTTTGCAATTAGAAGAAAGACTCTCAGTAGTAATATCTGATTGTTGTTCTCCTACATCTTCTGGTTATATTCTTAATAAAAAGTAAAATGGTCCTAAGGGCAGTTTTATATCTGTATGTTTCACCCATAGACTGTATATAATAGTGGATGTACCATCCATGAGTCACCCATTGGTTTGTGGACTGTTATTTTGAAGCCTCGAGTTTAGCGATACGGGCGTCGCCATCTTGTTTTTTTTGCAACCGGCTGTGCTGATTTTTGACAAGCTGGGGTGGAGGACGCGAATAAGCCACCAAGCCAGTGTTGTTTTGGTTGCAATGGAGCTGCTGTTAGCTAAACACTAAAGGAGGAAAGTTGCCGATTTTTAACCCTTCTAAAGCTTGTCATGCAGCAGAGATTTACCGGCTGTTTAACACGGACCTCCGGGCACTGCCAGAAAATCGGCAACCGTTCCCTTAAGTTACCAGCTAACGCTAGTGCTAGCTAGCTAGTTTTGGTTGGCATAACGCTGAAAAAGACCTTTTTAGGCAACCAAATATTCCAATCAACTTTGATGAAGTAAAAACACAGTGTGAGAGGGTCAAAGTTTAAGATGAAAACATGGACAACACCCCAAAACAAGTTTGCAGCTATTTTAATTTAGGCTACACAGGGCCACGGATGCGCATTGTTAAGCCTCTATCATTGACAGGTCGGCGTGTAGCTGCGCCCGTAAAGCATCCCCTGCTTTATCGTCAATTTTAAAATACATGGAACCATAATTTACAAAAAGACCATCATGTTATATTGAAGAAGACAATAGCGATTGAGGCCATGAACTCATTATGAAAATGTTTATTGAGGTAATAAATCAAGTGAGAAGTAGGGTCATTTTCCTGTAGACTTCTATAGAAATTGAGGGTTTGTTTTGCAACCGGTGGAATCGCCCCCTGTGCTGGAAATGAGATAGAATGCAGGTTAAGGCATGTTCGCACATCACTTTTCAGTCCCGGAAGGTTTGTCCATTATTATATACAGTCTATGGTTTTGCCAAAATCCTAATAGTTTTGGACAGTCCCAAATATGTGTGTGTGTGTGTGTGTGTGTGTGTGTGTGTGTGTGTGTGTGTGTGTGTGTGTGTGTGTGTGTGGGGTCGAGAATTGTTATGTTTTACTACCACAGCTTTGTCAAAGTGCAAAGCAGAATTGAAATGAATTAAACAGGGGGTTTGGTGATGTGGAGAGCAGGTGCATGATCACAGTCTGGCCCACAGGTGAATTCATTTTTATCTGAGTGCTGTTGAGGCAGAACACAATACTTTTCATCCTATTTGTTTCTGAAGCACAGGGAGCTGAAAATACAGCACCTTTGGAAATTTAAACAAGTTTCTGTGGAGGTCGCCCTTAGCCATTTTAAAGTTACAGCTCAAGTTCTGATTGATTAAGTGTGCACAGTGCTGGACACATTTCTCGAAAGGTTCATGCTCTCAGTCAACACAACCATGAAAAAAACAGACACTCAGTTGTGCCCAGCCAGCCTGAAATGAAGTGCTGCTTTCAACTCAGACTTTATAACAACCAGCTACGTGCACTGTTGATACAACTATTCAGGGACTGCTGGTGGTATAAGATGTTTTCTTTACTGGATGTAATGGAATGTGATCATTTAGTTTGTGTTAAATGTTTGTCGACCTTGTTAAAATTCAGTGAATTAAGAATCAAATGAATCAACCTTATGTAACATGTTTATTATCAAGCATATGATATGTTTATTTTGTGATGTAGTCTATATCAAAGCAAGTCAAGGGCATTTCTGATTACTTTAAAGATCATGAAGATAAAGCAGCAGGATGGTACTGTATATAGAGCCTAAGTTTATACATGTCACCCAGTGCAACAGTGTGGCTTACTGATTTGATGATTAATAGTTTTTGAACTTCAATGGAGGTCTGCGGCACAGAGAAATACTTACTAATACTACTGTAAGCTATATCAGGGTTTTAAAACACAGATATTGCTTGATAGTAGGATCAATTCATTGTGTTTTGTTCTTTTCATGGGACTTGTGGAGAACAAGAAAATATATATGTGAATACAATATAGAATACTTATTCTTAAACCCTTCATATTTTTGTAGTTTTGATAATAATAATAAGAGTATTGATACATACTAGCTTACTAAATGTGTATTAATTCACAGTACTACTAAAATAGTCCCTAACATATGCAGTATTTCCATATGTTTGAGTAATGTTTCCTAAAATCACAGAGCCCAAATGTTTTAAGAAAATACTGAGCCTTGTCAAGAAATGAGAAAACCAACAAATTTAAAGGAACGCATATTTTTTGAGTTTCAAGCTCTCCAAAACTTTCCAAAATTGATTTTTTTCTGTAAAGTTGACATTTTGAAGACGGGATACTTTTCATTTGACATCGCTATGCTGCACAGCAGCAGGATTTCAAAGAAGTCCTGAAGTTCAGTTCTGCAGTAAAGCGGAAGGAGTCAGTGCTCTTTCATCATGCTCTTTGGTCATCTCTTATCATGTATCGGTGAAATGTCAAAACCTGTCTACACACGCAAGCACGTACGCATGCACACACCTATGCACACACACAAATTTACATACTCCCTCTGTATGCCCCTCGCTCTCTCTCTGAGGCCCTCTGTCAAACCCATTTGTAAGGAACATGCATTTGTGGGATGAGCAGCAGTGCTGAGTATGTGGGTTGCGCCCATGAAAATGGGCATTGCCAATGCCAAACAGCTTATTCTGCCATTGACTCATTTAGTGTTTAACCTTTGTGTGTCGTCCGCGTAACTATGGTAACTTATTTTGTTGTTTTCCATAATCTGAGTCAGTGGAAGCATGTAGATGTTAAACAGAAGAGGCCCCAGAATGGAGCCTTGGGTCATATTTGTATGCTCAGATACATAATTACCTATAGATACAAAGTAATCCCTATTCTTTAAATAGGATTCAAACCAGTTTAGTACTGAGCCAGAAAGGCCAACCCAGTTTTCCAATCGGTCTAGTAATATGTCATGGTCGACCGTGTCAAATGCAGCACTGAGATCAAGTAATACTAAGACTGAAATTTTGCCACTATCTGTGTTTAAGCGGAGCCATCTCCAGTGCTGTGGTGTGGTCGAAAACCCGACTGGAAGGCATCAAAAATGTTGTTTAGTGACAAGAAAAGGTTGAGTTGTTGGAAAAATGCTTTTTCAATGATTTTACTTAAAAATGGAAGGTTTGATATCGGCCTATAGTTGCTCATTAGTGACGTGTCTAGATTGTTCTTTTTTAAGAGTGGCTTAATGACTGCAGTTTTCAGGGCCTGAGAGAAAAGACGTGTTTACAATCTGTAGAAGATCAGAAGCCAAACAATTCCAAACATTTTTGAAAATGCCCGTTGGTAGAATATCAAGGCAGTAGGAGGAGGTTTTCAGATGTTGTATAATGTCCTCCAGGTTTTTATGGTTGATCGTATGAAACTGGGTCATATTGGAATTTGTTTTTCCTGGACACTGTGACAACACATACCCTGTACTTGATATGGAAGCACTGACTGTTTGTCAAATTTTCTGAATTTTGTCTTTGAAGAAGGAGGCAAATTCATTGCAGGCCTCGGTAGATAAAAGTTCAGATGCTACTGGTACTGGAGGGTTTGTTAACCTATAGACAGTAGCAAACAAAGCACGTGAATAGGGGTAGTACGGTTCATGAAAAAACATCCGAACCGCTCGGTCCGCTTGTCTCGGTTCGGAGCGTGTGTGTGCCGCACGGTTTGACGCATGCGCAATGTAGCCTCGTGCCCGTCAGGTGCCCGTATGTGACTTCAGACAGTGTGTTTCCCTTTCACATGAAAGAAGAGGTGTGGACAAGTTACCAACAAAACGTACAGCTAAAGACCGTGCAAAACATTTCAGACCGTCCTGCGAAACTGTATACATTTTAACATCAATGTACTGTAACGTTTTTTCACTCTAAACTCGCTGAAGCGGCTGCAGTTTAGATCCTGTCGGGTCTCTGCAGCAGGCGGGGCTGCTCAGTTCTCAAACATACATAGTGGATGCAGGAAAAAACGGAGATGAGACGTATACAGGAGGACCTGACAGCTACGCTCGTTATTGTAAGTGCAATGATACGTCCAATAAGTACTTTATCAAACCGTATGACTGTGTCCCAGCCCAGGCCAGGATAGGAAATTAACTAACAATGTAAACAGTTTTTATGTTTAACGTATTCTGACTTATTCAAAAGACGGAGCTTTAAGAGTTCCTCTCTTTTTCTTTTAAAGGATACATTTTTGTAAGAGCTACACTGAAGTTGGCAGTTTGATAAATGCAAGTTATTTCAATTGATATTCTGTAATATTTCAATCTTCATGTGCTAAAAAGGCACATAAGTTCCTATAGATGGCAATACACATTCTCCTTTTTTTGCCAAATAAATGAAAAGCATGTTGAAATCATCAATGTCTTCCCTCTTGCTGTATCAAAATCTCACCTAGCTTTCCTCAGAGATGGTCCCAGTAATGTGCTTAAAGTCAAGTCAAATTCAGTTTGTGCATGATTACATGATATAACTATGTAATTATTTAATACTGTATCCTACATTGTGGATAATTAAGCTATATATCATATGCTGAAGTATATTTCTGGAGTGTTAAAGATTAAAAGAAAAAATAACAAGAACTGTACAGAACCGAAAACCGTGACCCTAAAACTGTGATACGAACCGAACCGTGGGTTTTGTGAACCGTACCACCCCTACACGTGAATTATTATTGTTTTTAGCAATAATGTCAGAGAAGAAGGACCGCCTTGCATTCCTTAGTTCCAAATTATAAATGCGAACTCTCTCTTTATAGGTGTCATAATGGACCTGGAGATTAGTTTTTCGCCACTCTCTTTTTTCTGTTCTTACCAGTAAGACATTTCTCCATGAAGATCTTTTCTTATCAGAGACAGTTTTTACCTTAATGGGAGCAATGGCATCAATAACATTTGTAATTTTACAATTGAAATTATCTACAAGCTCAGTGACTTAGACCCCAAAGAGGGCGGGTGTGTAGGAGAAAAGCTGAATGAATGTTTCACCGGTGTTTTCAGTGATATACCGTTTTCTGATTAACTTTGTTTGGACACTTTTGTGAGATAGTGCCGTTAAATAAAACACAAGAATGATCAGAGAGAGCAACATCAGTCACCACAACCATGGAAATGTTTAGACACTTAATCAAGTCCAGAGTGTGCCCCTTATTGTGCGTGGGCTCCGTCACATGCTGAGTCAGTCCATAGTTCTCAAAAACACAACACAGTTCTTTGGTCCCTCTGTCCTGGGGGTTGTCAACATGAATGTTGAAATCACCAGCAATAATTACACAGTCAAAGTTAATACAGATTATAGACAGCAGTTCAGTAGTACTAACACATTTATCCGTCAAATACGATAGAAAAAACAATAGACTTAATTGGAGCCACAATAGACTTAATTGGAGCCACAGTTGGGAATATTTGATAACAGAATCAAAAGACCAAAACAATTCCTGTGCTGGTTCTACAATAATTTCCCTCCGACTTGTTTTATGGTCCCTGTGAGGCTCATTCAATCCCCCCCCACTCTAAAGTTGTGACCCATGACTCATACACACTTGTTGGTTTCCATGGCTACACTCGCATCCATCTCACCAGACAGAGGGTACTAAACTCCAGCAAATCAATATAGTCTCTTTCTCCACTCTATCCATCCCCCGTTTGTGTCTATACCTTTTCACTTCCTCTCATAGTCTGGTTTTCAATTCTTCCTCTCCCTACCTCTGACACTAACGATTTGCTCTGGAAATTTCGGCAGGTGAAATTAAAATCAAGTTGAAATCTCACAGCAAATGTCTGCATTGGATTTGTATCCTTAAGATGAAACGTAGCATTTGTGGTCACCGTTATTTACATTCACACATCTGAGGGATTCACAGGAAGTGAGGCATGCATGGGATCCAGCATTACTGTTTTCAATTTGATCTCATTCACAACTGCCTCACTGTTAACTGCTCACTCTCCAAAAGAGCTGCAATAAGTATACTGTATACTGTATATCAGCAAAAAAAAATCACACAAGATTCCTAACCCTAACCGTAACCCTAACAGGGTGATTGGCGCGTCGCTGGATTGGGAAACCCTGGGTTGATTGAACTAGTTGTTAACCACCTTCGTGACACAGCTTATGCGGGTCCGCGATTGTTAGATTAGGTGAAGCCGGGTAACTGAAATAAATCCAGGGCATGTTGATCTTGATTCGTAGTACAGGCCACAGGTGTCTCAAAGCTACCAAGTAATAGGCGGAGACAGGGAGTACATGTACTTGAAAGAGTCCGGCAGTCGTGGCAGACGAAGGTCCAGTCGGGAGTTTGGATGGAGAGTCCACTGAAGTCCACTGTGGTCTGAAGGCATAATCCTTGCTAGATCACTAGCTAGCGGTAACCGTTAGTCGGGAGGTTGACAGCTAACGTTAGTCAGCTGAAGCTAACAGTCGATCGACGGTGAGTAGCATACGTTACACAGGCTGGCAGCAGCAAGAGTCCAGAATTGAGAAAGCAGGGGATAGAAAGGTGTTGAGATGACCAACACCTTTTTTTTTTATTAATTTCGCAGATTGTGAAGCGGCGATATTCATGCCAGCGTCCTCACGTTCCATAATTTTCCAATGATGTAAAAGAATAAATTATTTACCTTTCTGTTACCCTCAAAGAACCATAACTCATCTCTTAGACTGCTTTGAATTAATTTTTCTACCTTTTTGAATCCCTAGAATTGAAATCTTTTCCTCTTGCCTGACAAGTTATTTCATCAACAAAACATGCTATCTAGTAGTTTAGTCGGGATTCAGCTTTGCAGATCTTGAACACTTTAGCAGTGACACACAAGTTACACTCCCTTTGCTATCGTCTCTGCTCAACTGTTACCTCAGCAAGTCTCCATGAAAAGCGTCTCCATTCTGTAATTAAAAAGCCTAATTAAAACCAGAGGGATGATTTTCCTCTGAGTCCTGTCTGCCCACTCGGGTCAGAGAGAGGAAGGAGGGATTCAGCTGTGAGAAATGTCTCATGGCGAGGCTGTCGGCAGAGTAGAACAGACTGACGTTCCGCTACTGGGAAACTGAGCCGAGGAGGGACCGAGTCGATAGCTGACTGTCTCTGTATTCATTGTAACAAAAATTCCTAACAATCTAATTAAGTAGAGATGCACCGATTACAACTTTCTAGGCCGATTCCGATTTTCTTTGAGTTAGGCCAGCCGATACCGATTTTAGCCGATTCCGATTTTATTTTTTCTAACCACTTTACAGCACACACAAATATTTATTTTCTATCTTTTCTTTAATAGAAAATGTTACATTTTGCATAGAACATAGAACATTTTTTAAATAGATAATTGATCGCTATAAAATACAACTATATAAATTACTCCTGGTGTGGGAAATTAACACACATCTAAAGTGCAATGTTATGTAAGAACCATTTCCTTCTTTTCACATCCAATATCCAACTAAACAAATGTGATATATTTAGCAGACTAAACTTCTGTATGTATGAAAACAGGGAAAACAGGTAATGGCAATAAAATAATATAAAAATAACAAATACAAATAACTGCCTTAATGCAGTATAAAGATATTTCTCAAAACACACACACAGGCCTGCCACGTCAACAGTAACGTTACCTAAACAGCGTGTAGTTCCTTTTTTAGCAAGTTTGCTTTATGTGTCATTGTGCATAAATGTGAACACTACCGTTGTTAGCAGATAAGCCTGTCAACAGGCTTATCTGCTAACGTTAGCTACCAATGGTTACCTCGGAACAATCCAGCAAATAGACGGTAGACTACCTTAGAGTGCCGTTACCTGAAACAGATGATTTAACGTCACCGCTCATTTTACACACAGTTTAACAACAAAACTAAACTCTTTAAAGATTACTACGTTTTTAATGTTGGTTTTAAGCGGTATGCACCCCCACTAACCTGGAAAGCGTTTTAAACAGTAACGTTAATACAGTGTGTCGGAGGAATACAGCGTCTCTTTTTTTTTGTCTCCTACAGCGGCCAGCGGGGCGTCAGAGGCAGAGGGACCACACAGCGTTTGCTAATGTTAGCTTCTTGTCTCATCTGGGGTCTGATAAACTCATCAAAGTCAGTGTGCCCAACGCTATTTTCCAATAAACTGTAGCTGTCATATTTCACGGGACCCGCGTGAGTGCAGTTTTCATGTTCCAGTTTTTCAGCATCGGAGGGGAGAGAGAGCGGCTGACTGTTTGAGTCGTGTATAATTACGACTTTATGACATTTCATAAACAGCTGATTGAGCGGCACTGCGCCGCTGCTACATGCATACAGCGAAAACCCTGCATGTGCACGTGTGATGTTGCTGTTGCGCGATGTAAATCATGCGGCGCCCGAGTGCATTTGACCGGCATAAAATCGGCATATGTCAGTCTGACCGGCAGGTTGCCGGTCATGGCCGATGACGTGAAAATCGGCCAATTCCGGTCACCGGCCGGTCAATCAGTGCATCTCTATAATTAAGTACTTCATGTGGGAAACATCTCCTGCAAAATAATGAGTAAATCATGCTCAGAAGCCAGCTAATGTCTAAACCGCTGGCAACAAAAGTGAGTACACCCCTATGTTAAATTCCCATAGAGGCAGGCAGATTTTTATTTTTAAAGGCCAGTTATTTCATGGATCCAGGATACTATGCATCCTGATAAAGTTCCCTTGGCCTTTGGAATTAAAATAGCCCCCCCACATCATCACATACCCTTCACCATACCTAGAGATTGGCATGGTTTTTTGTCGGTTAGCCTAATAGCTGGTTTGATTTGATTTTATGGAAAGTACCCCATGCCAATCTCTAGGTATGGTGAAGGGTATGTGATGATGTGGGGCTATTTTAATTCCAAAGGCCAAGGGAACTTTATCAGGATGCATAGTATCCTGGATCCATGAAATAACTGGCCTTTAAAAATAAAAATCTGCCTGCCTCTATGGGAATTTAACATAGGGGTGTACTCACTTTTGTTGCCAGCAGTTTAGACATTAATGGCTGTGTGTTGAGATTATTTTTGAGGGGACAGCACATTTACACTGTTATACAAGCTGTACACTTAATACTTTACATTGTAGCAAAGTGTAATTTTTTAAAAGTGTTGTGCCATTAAAAGATATAACGAAATATTTACTAAAATGTGAGGGGTGTACTCACTTTTGTTTCTTCACGGCCACATGCACGGCTGGACCGGCTATCAAAACAAAGAACAGAGAAGCTCGGATTACAACACACACAGAGGGAGTGAGACTTAATTCTCTGCTCAGGACGCCATTACTCCACTATATTTTCACATAGCAAATACAGTAAGTGTTTGCTGCCTTATTAATGTTCTGAATGTCGAGTACAGCCCCTTTAATTACCATGAAAGTAATTTAAAGTTGAAAGTCTGGTCAGGATATTCTTAAATCCTTCCTGGCACAAAGCAGGTTATTGCCAGGATGTTAAAGCTGATGTCTTTTAGGAATGATAGAGTTGTGTTGCTGGAAGTGTCATCCTGTGTATTCACAAATAATTCTGCATGGATGGCGATGAAACTCTCCTGCACGCCGTGGCAGAAGCAAAGACAGTGCTTATTATTTGTGTGTGTGTGTGTGTGTGTGTGTGTGTGTGTGTGTGTGTGTGTGTGTGTGTGTGCCTATTTATCAATAAAATGAGTCAGCTTCCTTTGGGACTTATTACCCTCATGTCAGCAGCTTGGCTGCATAGGTGATTAGGAGAGACTGCCTGAAGCTACTTCCTGAAACAGTCTGTTTGTATGTGTGTGTTTGTATATCTACTGTAAAGGGCTGTTTTTTTGTCTATGTAGGGACAACATTGTTGAACCTGCCAGGAAAACAATATAAGCAGGGATGCAAACTTGTGACCTTTTAGCCAAAATCGCCCTTTTGAATCCAAAATTGTCAAAAGAAAGACTTGTTGCAACGTTTGTGATCAGTTGGTCTGGCTTTGCACTCTCTTGACTGCTTTTTTATTTTTAAGTAGCCTGAACTGATGTCCCTCTCTCTTTTTTATTGTTCCACTCTACTCTCTGCCATCTGTTTTGTAGGAAATGACTGCACACCTGAAAATTGTAGCTGATGCCTAATGTTAATGTATTTTACAGCAAGGCAAAATACAGTTTGGAGGGGAATTCTGCAGCATGCACGGGTTGTGGATGCAAAGTGACACTAAAATGTATTTAACAAACACATCACAACACCCACACAGTGTTATAAATAAACACAGTCTTAGTATCTGCCGTGCAATTGTTCCGTTATCATCAATCATCATTACAGTAACATATTCTAAAGATTGGAAATGAATGGAAAAAATACAATTAGTGAACTTTCACTTTGGAAGCTGGCTGTATTTCCCATTAAAAATGAATGAGGGTAAATTGTTTGGTTACCTTAAAGTTACTAATGCAAAAACTATTTTCTTAAAATGTGCTTAAAATAAAAACAGTAAAAACCAACACATCAAAGCAAGATCTGTTATTAAATACAATCTACACAGTTTGAGCAACAACAAAAAAAAGCTTGTGAATTCACATAAATCTAAACGCGGGAGCAGATGGGAAGCATGCAGTGACTTATTCAGAGGGAATGACTGCACATATCAAGATGGAGCACAAAAGTCCCATGTTTTGATGGATTTAATCTCTTAATGCTTTGCTAAATGTCAAGGTCACACAGTATATGATCAGGAAGTGAAACAACGTGCAGAAGAGAGTGGCAAGGTAATGAAAGTATGTTTTGATTGAAATTGACGTAGCTATCTGGTAAAAAATATATCCAGGCTTTCTATCAGGATTTCTATCTCTCCTCAATATCAGCTCCAATCAGCTCCAATCAGCCACAGGACTGACTGACATGTTGACAGATCTGTCAACATGAGACGAGGTGCTGGCAGCGCTTCCTTTCAGCTTTGTCTGGAAATCCTGTCAGGAAATGTGTGTGTGGAATTTGCTGCTGCTGTCTGTGTGTGTGTGTGTGTGTGTGTGTGTGTGTGTGTGTGTGTGTGTGTGTGTGTGTGTGTGTGTTTGTTTGTGTGTGTGTGTGTGTGTGGGTGTGGGTGTGTGTGTGTGTTTGTGTGTGTGTGTGTGTGTGTGTGTGTGTGTGTGTGTGTGTGTGTGTGTGTGTGGGTGTGTGGAGTTTATTAAAAAAAAAAAAAACAACGCACACACTCTGTGACATGCATGTAACGCAAAGGTGCCAAAACTGTACCTCATATTAGTAAAAGAAGAAAGGAGCTTAGGGGATTGCAGAGTTGTTGTTTCCATGGATACACAAACATAAAATTCAAAGGGATGTTGTTGGAGCAGATGACACATTATTTGGAAGGTTTGGAGTTTACAGAGCAGTAAGCAGTATTACAACACAAAGGGATATTAAAACACTGCCAGGAACTGTTGGGATTGTAGAATTAAATAAAATGGTATACACAGGAGAGAGGTTATGTCTCTGTGGGACTAAATGGAGCCAAGTCAACCACTTAAATCAACTTTATTGGCTATATTTGCGCAGATGTAAATACAAGTGGAATAGATTTTGTACACGTGTCAGTAGTGTTGTTTTTGTCTGAGCATTTTAGTCTTATTTTAGTCAGAATTATCCATGACTATTTTAGTCTAGTTTTAGTCGACGAAAACTGATGACATTTTAGTCTAGTTTTAGTCTATGAAAATTGTATTTTAGTCTCTTTTTAGTAATGCAATTATATTTAATCCAGTCAATATAATATAAGTACCTAGTAGTATAGACAAAACCAAAATGTTGGCCAACATGGGATGCTTAGTACACATGGAGTCAGTCAGGTAGGAACTAAGAACCCCCCCACACACACACACACACGCGCGCGCGCGCGCGCGCGCACACACACACACACACACACACACACACACACACACACACACACACACACACACAAACATGTTTGTCTCAATCGTTTTCAGCTCCAGTGGCTAACGTCTAAAGCTAACGTTAAAATGAGACACATTAACCACAGCCTCATGAGTTGGCATTAGCTTTCTAAAATAGAAAGTAACGTTACGTTAATGTCTTGACTTACCTCAATTTCATAATGGAATGGCTTGAGATGTCTCTTAAGGTTCGTGGTGTTTTTTCCTGTGATTTTGTGGCTGCATTTCTCCCCATCTTTTTCCACAACACATTCAGTTTTCTTTTCTACTTCTTTGTAATGACAGTTTTGCCGAACTCCGGCTGGCCGGCCACGGTCCCTTTCTCTGTGTCAGACTTAATTTAGTTTGTTGTCGTTTACGTTCGTCTCACTCTCTAACTCACCGCTGCATCTTCTAAATTAAATAATGCTTGAGGGCTTGAGGAAGTAACGTCGCCTGCGTCTGCGCTGTGCGACCCGAATGATAATAACGCGACTAAACGAGACAAATAACGTTATAACATTTCGTGTCGTCTCGGTTTGGTCAACGAAAATGAAGAGACATTTTAGCATAGTTTTTATTTTGGCATGGTTTTATTTCAGTTAGCCTAATAGCTGGTTTGATTTGCATTGAGAGATGATTTTATGGAAAGTACCCCATGCCAATCTCTAGGTATGGTGAAGGGTATGTGATGATGTGGGGGGGCTATTTTAATTCCAAAGGCCAAGGGAACTTTATCAGGATGCATAGTATCCTGGATCCATGAAATAACTGGCCTTTAAAAATAAAAATCTGCCTGCCTCTATGGGAATTTAACATAGGGGTGTACTTACTTATGCCCCCTGTATTTTAAGGAAGAACATTTATTTATTTACGATACATTATTCATTCACAAAGAAAATTGGTGTCCTTAAAGATTGGATGTTCCCTCATTTTTTTAATTAAGGTATTAAGATCAATTTCCTAAAGATGATTTTTTTATTCCTCTTTTTAGTCAACTTTAGCATGGGTGTCCTAATTTTTTCACATGACTGTATGCACATTTAGTGCTGCTTTGGTTCAGGAAATGCACATGTGTAATATACAGCATGTTCCTGCAGCCTTTTTTTTTTTTTTACCACATAGCCTTGTGGATTACTTACTCTAATCCTCTGCCAGTTGTAAAAGAACTATTCAGATCCTTTACTTAAAGTGGCTATAATTGACATTTTTATTATAGCTATTATCAAATGACAATTTAAAAAACAATGTGACAATGTGAAAGGGGTTGCTGGTATTGATGAACCTCATCACCTCAATCTGCATTATATCTTCACTGATGCATTAACGTGTACCCTTTTAATATTGCAGATGGTTTAGGTCAGTGGTTCCCAAACTGGGGGACATGCCGAAAATACTTATCTACAAAAGGGGGGGCCCTGCAGAAAAAGTTTGGGAACCGCTGGTTTGCTAATTTAACTACACAGTAAGGTTGGGCATAAACTATAACACTGAATCATAGATGATCATTATGTTCTTTTATTTATTTTTTTATTTAAAGACCTAACTATACAGCTGTTGAATAAATAAAACACTGAAGTAACTGCCTTCTTCTCTTCAGGCACTTTCTTCTATTCTTGGTTCATGTTTCTGCACTCTGCTGCAGCATTGATTTAAGCACTCATCTGAATCTCTATCTAAAAAAGGTTTATTGTAATGCTGCAGATAACAGCACTATATATTTATTAGCAAACAAATAAACAAAAACACAACATTTTTGTCTTAGCTGAATAGTTCATTGCCGGTGTGACCTTGCTTTAAGAGTGTGCACTAAGAAAAATACATAATTCTTTTGAGAGGGGGAAAACAGCAGACATCTGCTTCCCTCTCTGCCTTTCTGAAATAATGTGGAAACACTGTCATATTTACTAAAAAAGAGATGTTTTCCAGTGAACGGAATTAAGACAGCTGAGATAAAGTATTTAAACAATGCACAGTTCAGTCTCTCTCTCTCTCGAGCGTGCTGCTGCGGAAGAATTATGTTGCTTTCCTGAAGTGTTAAACACCAATTTGTCACTTGATCTGTTCTGCATTGCTCTGTGAGAGTCTGTTTCTGTAGAGCGTATCCGTATACTGTGTAGGTTACACACCTTGCAGGACTGACTTTATATTTATTTGTGTACAACACAGTGGAAGTTTGTGGTTGTTATTGAAATTAGTTACTAAGTCAGTCATTGTATGTTGGCTTTTCGAGACCAACATACATGCACATACACTTACACACATTGTACGTTATAACACCCTCCTACACACTAAAGTAGAGACACAAGACTTGTCATTTCACACTGAAAAATCACATTATGGAGGAGAGAATCATTATAATCAGCTGCATATTTTTTCTGTGTCGAGATTTGCACTTTATTATTTACCTTTCCTTTTTTAATTTTATTTACATACAATGGCCATCAGAGGGGGCTGGAATCAGTCAATTAGATGAAGGTTATTTAACCAACAAACAACATCACTGCGCCCAGCCATACTGCAGGAAATACCTACATTTATTTTCTCCCTTTGGGTGCTCATACTGTATACTCCATGATATGTTTTATAACCAAACAGCGTGCTTCATAAACTTTTACTCATGGTAAACAAAAAAACATAACCTAAAATTATCCTGACTACTTGTGCATTAGCTGACATATACAACAACCTGAAACATGCTGATGCACATCACATCGATGTCACATTGCCGTGGACAGAAACATGCAGCCACATATGCTGACAGTGAGCCAGCATGCACAAAACCAGGACCGTGAAACTGAAACAGCTAAATGGAATTCAGCCATCATTCATTTTATTATTTACACCTGTGATATTTCTACAGTGACATGTAAGTTGTTAATTGAGCACTGTAGTGGTTATGACCATATCAGTGACTATGTAACTACATGGAAACGGGATAAACGATGTCTGTGGCTTGCACAGTAATAACGTTACTGAAGGCTAGCTTTAGCTTGCGCTTGGAGCAGCTGCCTGTTGCCCCTCTGTCTGTCTCGTTCTTTCCAACTCTTGTGAGGCTAGTTCTTCATCTGTGTACTCGGGTTCGAATAAATAACGACGACACACTACGCTCCGATCTGCACACTACTGTTTACCTTTTCTTGCTACAACTGAATTCCCAGGAGACAGCGTGAGGCTACAGCTAGGCTTCAGTAACAATATTACTGTGCAAGCCACAGACATCGTTTATCCCGTTTCCATGTAGTTACATAGTCACTGATATGGTCATAACCACTACAGTGCTCAATTGCCTATTTTTGAGGGGGAAATAAACTATAATTTTTCACTGCGAAGACATGATCTGTCTTCTGGAGGACATCCACCAGACCACCGGGCGCTCAGGGGATTTTTGTCGGCTGTGGGAGGGAGACGAAGGCTGCTTGCCTGGCTAAGGGAACTACCACACAGATCGACACTGACAAGCCTCCTACTCACCAACACCAGATCGATTACACACAAAACGAAAACATTGATCCGTTGAAAACGCATCTTGTTGTCACGTAAGGGCCCTGTTCATGTGGCACAGACACATTAATTGCATTTTGTGTCTGTTAAGAGGCACAAAGGCACTCTAAAACTTGTCCCGACAACTGCCGTTTTAGCTCAGTGGACGCTTGTACACGTAGCTGCAGCAACTCCAGTTTGCTAGGACCGATCCAGGTCGGGTTTCTTTCTATCGAAAGTACTCGCATAGCAATAGCGATCAAGATTAATGTAAAAATTGGCCGGAATTCTCCTTTAATATCATTCAGTTCAAAAATAGATTAAAGAAATCATTACTTGACCAATACAGAAATGAATAGAGCGAAATACAGGAACGGAATTGTAATATAAAGGTATTGCTGTATATTGTTGTACTGTTTTAAGTTATTTTAAGACTGAAAAAAGTGTACGCTGTATTTGCATATCTACTTACTTTGTATCAATTTGATTTTGTGGAATAGGAGCAGGACCAAATAAGCTATTTGCTTCCGCCTGCTCCTTCTCGAACTAATCCCTTTTATATTTTTATTTTGTTAAAATCTGATTGTGTTTTATTTCATGGTTTTCAAATTTTGTTTTTTTGTTGTTGTTTTGTCTTGCAACATTGTTGATTGTTCGAGATAAATAAATACATGAAAATGAAAATAGTACACACGCTGTGGTTCATGAATATTCAATACTGCAGACTTTGGTTTGATGTTAAACTTAAGCTTTTCACTCTCATTATCATCTGTTCACATTCTGTTCACATAGCGAATATGCCCAAAGCTGATAGGGAGCAATTTTATTGCTGCCTTCACTACCTGACATGTGTCTTTGTCTATGTAATCCGAATGATTCATATGCAAAGGGCACAGCAACCCTGCATATCTGTGGGTACAGCTTGACCTGCATCAACAACAGATATCAAATTCACTCAGGGGACGTTTCTCTCTGGGTTATTCCAGCATAATTGGTAACAATACATGGCTGTGAAGTGAAGGAAAAGGCAGATGCCTCATTACAACCTCTCTAGAGGACTGCAAATTAAGTTTAAAGCACAAATGAGACCAACCAGTCTGCATTAACTAAAAGATAAAGTTGTCATACTGGTAAAAATAAGCTTGCATATCGCAAGAGAAATCCATTTATCTGAAACCTTAATGAAAAGGCTAAGGCTGTGCCCAGACTGACTTGAGTCCCATGTGAAAAAACATATTCATCTTTCACTGAAACTGGACTTTTTAGATTGAAGTCATTGTCTCACTCGTACCTTACTCCAATGCAGCCCCCTGCACTGGTAAGGAATGCAGGGCTGTTTGCGGTCTGATTCCTCTTATAACAGCAGATATAACAACAATTGCACATTCATCCATCCAGACAATGTAATGTTTGAAATTGCTATAATGTAGATGCTATATTTAAAAGCATTACATTGCAAATATTTTTTATGTTGTGGGTGAAGGCAATTATTATGTCCAGAAACATACAACAACTTTAATCCACCCACTGACTCATTACCAGCACTTTTCCATTTTCTCATTGCTGTTTGGCCTAGTGCACTTTCCACCACTGTGGGAGAGAGAGATATGGTGATTGTCTTGAATACAGTAAGGTTAAATTGTTTAGTTGAAAAGCAACAGCTGAATGCTCTGTATTAATGCACTGTTTAACACAACAAAACAACAAAGACGTTTGGGCTTGAGAAGCAGCAGTGGTAACTCAGTGCAGTTTCTGAGTTAAGTTAAAGTTAAAGTGCAGTTCAATTTTAATGAAAGCTATGAGATCACAGAATAGTTTAAATTAACATAATTCTCGCCTAGGGGAATTACTAGGTCAGAATTATGTATTATTTGAGTCAAGGTTCAAATTTCTTTTACGTCCACCAGTCAAATGGCTAGTGAATGTTCAAATTTGACCTCAATAGATTACCATTGTTTTTTTGGCTGGTGGGTAACGCAAATCTACCAGCCACTTGCATATTTTACCAGAATTTGGCTAGTGAATGGTGCCAATGTTGAGGCCTGATCTGAGTTAATTTTGTATGCCACTTGACAGTAGATTTCTTCTTATCGTCTCCACTCAGAGTCCTTCATGGGTAAAGGTTACCTGTTTTCAACTCAACAAAGGTGGTTTTGAATTCCTGGAAGGAAAGAGGATATGAATGTAGTTTAACGCAAATGAATGAACATGCGGGGTACACCAGATTGGCTTCAGAGGAAACATTTTTAAACACGTCTCAAAGGAAAGGATGACTGAAAAGCATTATTTAACCTTGGTAAAAGATAGGAGACAATGGCATGATTCCGAAGGAAATTAAATTTGCAGATGCAGAGGGAAAGAAAAGCAAATGCTTTCTAAAGGACATTAAGTGACCCTGAACGTTAAAAGCGTGGCAAGGAAAATAAGACAGATGGGACATAAATTCAGGTAAAGATGTTTGTTTACCACATTCATTATCCAGGAAAACAATTTGCCAAAAATGAGATTCTATGTTTTCATATACTAATTTTTTTGGACTGTCTAACACCATGGGAAAAACACGTATGAACATTTTTGGCATTGGCTATTAATAAAAAGCTTCAGCATCATGAAATAATTTGTTTAGCTACTCTTGGGGGAGCACGTCTGACGGGCTGTGAAGGCCTTCTGCTTAGGCTTCGTTAGGAAGGATTATTTCAAAATCACCAGCAGACACCTGATTGTTGTTGTGGATAATAATCGGATTACCCTGTGCACAGAAATGGCTGCCAAGCTGCTTGCCTGCCACTCAGTCCCATTATCTTATTGGTCCAGATGGCTAGGCTAGTTGACCAATGACAAACTGCCTCAAACTGACAATCTGAGGCTTTTTTTTTGTCTGTGTCTTTTTCCTTTGTGCCACCTCGAGCTGTTGAATTCTGTTTTGGGAGTTTTTGACTATAACTATAACTATCATTATTTTTTATTTATTTTCAAATCTGCAACACAAATGTTTGGAGGGACAGACAATTGGAAAGACTTTGGGAAAGTTGTTGTGTACCAAAAAAAATAAAAAAATAAAATAAAATAAAAAAAATAAAAAATAAAATAAAATAAAATATATATATATATATATATATATATATATATATATATATATATATATATATATATATATATATTAATTAACAGCATCCTTCCTGCTGCGAGTGTCATGTCTGGGAGAATAACACAAACTCTCTTTCAAGAGTTATTAACTTAAACTCATTAAGTGGCATTAAACTGTAAAAACTGATGAGATACAGGATGCATGCTAAGACTAGTTTGTGTGTGTGTGTGTGTGTGTGTGTGTGTGTGTGTGTGTGTGTGTGTGTGTGAGGGAGAGGGATGTCAAGTATTCAAACAATGTACAGTTCATCCATCCATGCTTGACAGATAAGCCATTATTACCTTCCTGTGCAGGCTTCCTTGTATAAATAAATAAAAACTAATAAAAAATGCCATAAAACAAGTTGTTTTAGCATTACTATAAATACTGTAGATCATAGTTGGCTTACACAACCAAAGGGACAACCCAATATCTTTTCTAAGCATTTTGTCCAGTAATTTCAAATACAGTTTATATGACACTTTCTGTCATTAGTTTCAGCCACTAAATTATACAATTTATACCAACAATTTGTCTGCTGAATGATAATTTCTAGCTACTTTTCTTATTCACTCCAACAACCTTGTTGAACAGTATTTAGTTAAGCTAATCAGTTTTTTTGTTGTAAAGATTTTTTTTGGGGCTTTTTCTGCCTTTAATTTGACAGGACAGCTAGGTGAGAAAGGGTGAAGACATGCAGGAAATTGTCACAGGTCAGATTTGAACCCTGAACCTCTGCATCGAGGCATAAACCTCTCAGTATATGTGCACCTGCTCTACCCACTGATCCAACCCGGCCACGAGCTAGTCTGTTTTGCTGTAGCTTTTTAGGAAAAAGGCTTTGGATACATTAAAATGCCACACAACAGTTTGCATAGTGTGGTTTAGTTCATGCTCAGCATCATTTTAATTGCAGACATCTTATGTATTAACATTTGTTCCAAAAAGCACCACCTCTTCACTGACAGCTACACTCTGGGTCCTTCCTTGTTTCCTCCTCATCGTCAGTACAGGGGAAGTGGAGTTTTCTCTCTGTAGGTTTCTAAAATGTGGGAGGATGTTTAAAGTTTGGCCTGGATGATCCTAAATGAGGATGTCTTAGAAAATACAGATCATTTGTGCTGTTTAAGATGGAATGTGATGCTTTCCATGTGGGTCATCTTTTGCCAGTTTTCCCAGCAGATTCACTTCCCACCCTCTGCCCAGGCTTTTCTATGTAAGTTGTTTTCCCTCTATGCTGTGTACAAGCAAGCAGCTGTAAAATGAAAAAGAATGGCATGTTTTCAGCTGCTCCTAATAGGCTGGTGTGCTTTTTTAGCATTGTCTCATACACCCAGAGTACAGTATTGTCAACACAGCTGTTTGTATGATGTCCCCTTATGCTACGACCACTTCCCTATATTCTGAGCGGCCTTTTTTCGGGGTTTGTTGGTTCCTCCATCTCTTATGGGGTTTGTTTACTTGTCTGGAAACGATGGCTGAGTGCTGTGGGGTGGCAGTGTTTGGATAGAGAAGAAGTGTGTGTGTGTGTGTGTGTGTGAAGACACGTAAGATGTCTGTATGGAGACTAATAAACTGCAGACGCTGGATGAAGGTCTGCGTGCGTGTGTGCAAAGTCTTTACATCTGAATCATTAGTTGTCGGCTATTCTAATTCTCGCCAAGCAGAGAAAGGGGAGGTAACCTTTACCCTTATGACGTCATAAATGGAAGATTCCAGATCGGCCCATCTGAGCTTTAATTTTCTCAAAGGCAGAGCAGGATACCCAGTGCTCGGTTTACACCTATCGCCATTTCTAGCCACTGGGGGACTAAAGGCAGGCTGGGGGAACTCATATTAATGTTAAAAAACCTCATAAAATGAAATTTTCATGCCATGGGACCTTTAAATATCCAAACTTGTATAGCCTATTATTTTTTATTTCAAGAATAAAGTGAAATCATTTGAAAAAAAAAGTTAAAGTTTTAGAACTTGTTATTTTGGTAATCTTTATCTTGATTACTAGTCTGGGTGTCTTCTAACAGGGAGCAGTGAGTACAGTCCGCTCACATTGGCCCTTTTGCTTCTTTTATTTATAAATGGAGATATTACTCATCCTCTCTTTTTTTTTACTCCTTTTGGCTTCACTGAAGTGTCTGGACATGAAACGACGAGAGGCATGGAGCTAAAGTGAAGTGACAGAGAGAATACTAAAAAGCACAAAAGTACCTCCACACAGTGACAGCATGAATACAAAGAAGGGTGGATGAAGTGAATGAGAGCTATGATGTTGGTGGATGGAAGGATGACGGGGGCACATATAGATGGTGTAACACTGTGTAACAGTGTCTTAATATAGCTTATGTTAATCTTGATCTTAATATATTCACTCTGGATACAAGTGGTAGACCAAAATTGAAACACATCACACAACTCTTCTCCAGTACACCATGCATATTCACCAAACTTTTTTTTTGTTGCTCTTTTGCCTTCATCAGTGGTGATTGAAGCTGTTTCACCCTTCCGTATACACATTATTATTATCATCATCATCCTTTAAGAAAAAAAACATTTTCTCTTAGTGGATACATTTATTTTCATGAGAATATAAATGGCCATAAATACAAAAAACATAAAATAATACAAACATCTTTTTTTTTTAATATTCTCTATCAAACACAATATGTCATCTTAACCTAATGAGTAAAAAAACAATACAAATCATGTAATTATGTATTCTTTCAAACTTATTTCAAAAACACAGCACACTTAAATCTCCCTTATCTATTAATATTCATAACTCATTTCAAAGTAAATCTGAGGTTGACCTTAACACAAACAAAACATCCAATTGTTCTCAGAAAATCCCTGTTCTTTGAGAACAAATATAATCTAGACTGACTAGGGGCATGCATTTTGGTCATTTTACTAACAGGGAGGAGAGCGTTCCCCCTCATATGACCAAGGGGGTAAGCGAGCGTCCACAAAGACTGCCATTCATTTTGGAGCCACTTTGACAGCGAATAACTTTACATCTGAAGCATTTAAAGACTCTATTTGTCCATTGTTTATTTCTAAAGAAACATGACAATGTATAAAAGGCTCCATTACCTTGTATCTCACGTTATGGCCCCATAGCAGACATTTTTCTAAAAATAGGCTAACGATTGTGTCATAACCACGCGACTTACGGTCGCACAGTAGAGGAATTACCGTACAGTACAGGAGAAGCTTACTTTAGCTGTTTAAGTTTAATTACTAATGTTAACTAGCATTTTAGTTAGCAATAATTAGCCTGTGTCCATGTTATCTCCTTACATATACCTATGCTCTCCGTCTCTGCAAGACTGGGAATGATTGAGATTTCTCTTGGCACAGCTACCAGAAGACTTCCAACTTTCAGACAGGTTGCTCACATCACATCTACGTCTTCGAGCTCAGTTGGAGGCTGCGCAGTAACGCTCAGCGCTCACCGGAAAAGTTCTTCTAATATCCTCCACTGGTCTCCGTAGAAAACAATGGCGTCACTTTGTCCACTTCTTCAACTGTCTATGGATATGACCTACTGTCCACGACTCATGGTAAATCAGAGTTATTATTTTGTATTTTCTTCTTCTCTGGAGAGGTTTCCGAGTTACAACAGCAGCAGTAAGATATGAGCAAACAGACAAATGCTGCTCTTGCCTCTTTTACCACTATGTTTTTCTCACTTTGGGGAGAAATAAAAAATAAAGAACTAATAGCTGTGGCAATTTCACAGAATGAAATTCAATACATTTATCAAGGAAACAGACTTAGTCAAGGGCCCCATTACTTCAAAGAGGGAGAGTTGCAGCACAATGACACTTACAATACAAGATGTGCAGTTTAATGAGAAAGTGAACCATAAGTCACAACAAGTGACTTGAATGTGACCACTTGTCCTTGGGGTGTTGTCATGAGTAATTTAGAGAAGAAGCTTTAAAACACAATCTCTGTGTTACGGTCATGTGTCTTCATTTGTTTTGAGATGGGCAGAATACAGTGGGATCTGACCTTGAGGTATACTGAAATGCAAAATACGCAATGTAAAAAATAAAGGGTGAATAGTATCAAAGCATTACATTACATTACATTTATTTGGCAGACGCTCAAAGCACTAAATCAAATCAACTCTGTACTGTAGGAACAAGGGCAAGATGTCATCGAAAACTGTGAGAGTGGCGCAAGTGCTTGTTTTTGACGTGTGTCCTCATTCATTTGCCTGTAGGGCAAAAGATAAGACAAATCGGGGACTCGTTCGTCGAAACTGCTCCATAGCACCACTAGTGGTCAAAGACTGTAGGGTACCTTTAAAAGGTGCAATCTGTGATCCAAAATAACAAAATTAAATAAATAAAAAGTAACCCCATTATTGAGAAAATAAATATCACTCATCTCTTCTAAAGTACTAACTTGTCCCAAACATCTCCTGCGGTGCATCTCATAGCCCTTAAATTGCCTCCTCGAGTCCTCCACTTGCCTCCCTTCCTCGCGTCTTAGTCCCTCCCACTGAGGAGGCACGGGAGAGACGCGATGAAATCATGGGAGGAGAGGGGCAAAGAGCAAATGTGTTTTAGAGTGATGAGACGTCCTTTCCTTTCTGTGCATTCATGGGCATCAGAAAAACATCTTTACCAGTGAAAACGTCATCATTCACGTCACTTCATGTGGGAATCAGAGGTGGGAAACTGGGGCTAGATTTTGCTAACAGAGTTTCCCAGTTGATGATGCGTTGTTGACAACTGACGTACAGAAACATGGCAAGGGTGAGAAACTTTTCCTAAATTCACGCATGCATGTAATATATTTTGCCAACGTCCACAATGTGCTATCAATTTAGGTTGTAGTCGTCCATTGGTTTCAACAGAATAACTTAAATTAGTTATAAAAGTTGTGTGCTATTACCAGTAACAAGTAAACCAATTCAAGTCAAGTAGGCACTCGCATAAGAAAACAGAAGCAAATCTTTGTTATTGTGGCCTCCATGTTTCCACACACCTGATGCTCTAGGCTATGCCCAACAGTTGGTGGCAGTCATGCAACAAGTTGTTATGCCAAACGCCAATATAACAGAAGAAGAACACGCATAGACAGTGAAGCACATGAACGCTGGCAGTCGGGAAAAACTACGTAATCATATTCCCAGGTGGCATGAACGGACCATGTGAAGAGTCACATCAATACGTCAGCTGTTTCCGGGAAGGCTGCTCTCGTGTATCCTTGACTATAGCTCCTCGATGAGCTGTGCTTCCGCCAATGTTCGCTTTGTTTGACAATATTTACACCACAGAAAGGCAAAGACCCCATATAGGGTGTAGGTGGCTTCATCTGGGTAACAAAGAAGTACCTGTGAGTCACTTGTTTACACTAACTGGAAGCATTGCCGAGGTATTATTTCCACATATGACATTAACATAATCCATGACCTCAGGAAATGCTGGAGGATTACGTTTTATGTGTACTGACTATGAAGCAGTTCTTGAGAGTGGTTGTGCAAATACTGAAGGTATAGAGTTACAGTTACTCTGATTCCTTAACATTTTGTGTACTTTTATGCTAGCAGCATGGGTTTAGGGATGACAATGTCAATCAGTTGGTTCTCTTTGTTTCAGCCTGAAATATCTCATCTGTCAGATTGCCGTGAAGTTTTGTACAGACGTCGATGGTGCACAGAGGATGAATCCTAATTCTCCTCTAGTGCCACCAGCAGGTCAAAGTCTTCACCAATAAGTGAAATATCTCAACATTTAATAGATGGATCGACACAAAGGTTTTGATATTCTAGTGCCATCATCAGGTCAATATTTTTTACTTAAGTATAAGAGTAAGTGCTGTTCCTATAATACTAACTCCAAAACTGTCATTGTTTTTTCCTACTGTTTTTAATTTAAGTATTGCATTTTATTATAGCAGAAATACTGCATTTCAGTAAGCTTTATTTCTAGAAGCCATTAAGATGAAATATAATATCCTCATCCTTTATTACTATAGCATTTACAGTAACATTATTTCCTCTTACCATTCACATTCTTTTATCAAAGCATTGGTCATATTGTGCTGCTCACATATTTTATCATCAATGGCAATCAATGTCAAAATGTTTTGTGACCCTCATTTTGAAGAGTGTATAATGTTCCATCAAAGTGATGATCCATAAATGTGTTGAAGCAGTTGAGAGCTGCCGGAGGCAAAGAGACAGCCATACGATACATTCAAAGAGACTTGAACATTATGGGAATTACTCATATAACTATCCAACTAAATGGAGGACCCTCTGTGTGCGTGTGTATAATCTGTCATTAGGTCATCAAGTATCAGGTGTATCAGGTCGCATTAACAATACAGCAGTTTAAATAGCATCTAATAATTTAGACTACAGAACTATTACAGTACCATGTATAACAGCTAATGTCATTATGACATAGTTTTTGCTTGACTATTAGAAATGAACATGCAGAAAATACCGTAACATTATATATTCAGCTTTTGTTTGGTTCTTTTGTTATAAAGCCTCTGATTTGTTTATGCTGGTTGGTTAATTTATGACCATTGTTCCTCTGTCAGTGCTGTTTCTCTCTTTGTCAGCTGCAATCATGATTTTCGACTCTGTTCCTCTTGATCTGCTAAATAAATCAGCAGTTTGTTGACTTATACACCCACAGTTTGGGCACAGATGAGAGCTCCCTTAGGTTTAGGTATCAAGTGATGTCCTGATTGCCAGACTGATTTTCTGTCTTCTGCATCAAAAATGCTTGTCTCCTCTGTTGTCGATCTGGTTCCTGACATAAAGGGAACATCTACTACTGTCTCAAACACCAATTGCGATGATTTGTACTTGCTTAGAACAAACACGCTTCAATTTGAGTCTCTGTTCTGAATGCAAAATATGAATCAATTGAGATAACATTAAAATAACCAGTGTGCACATTCACATGCCTCATGCCTTAAGACGGTTGCATTAACCTACCCAGATAAAACATATTTCATCGAATACAATGTGAAAAAAGGGTGTAGCCAATTGGAATTGTGTCTTGTATAAATGGGATATGAATCTGAGTATTGTAAAAGATCTCTGACAAAAACATTGTGAGGCTAGGAGAATACTTCTGGCAAACCGGTGATGCATGCGTCTGTTTCTGTTTGGTAACAGTCACAGGACGGCTGTGTTTCGCTGAATACTTTCCAATATTGTTGCCAGTTTTAGTTATTTGTTAAAACTTAATGCAAGAACATGTCAACAAATGTCACTAAGTGATTTTCTAAATAAAAAAAGATAATTACATTTGAGGTTTTTCCTTTTGTTTTCCAACACACAGTCAAAACTGGGAAAAGAAAAAGGAAAAACTAAGTCAAAATAACAGCTAAAAAGGCAACCCCACAGCAAGCTGCCAAGTCCTTTCGCTCCTGCGCTTGCACATATGCCTCCGAATCAAGGCATAAAGCTGGCAGTTGTAAATTATGGTCTCATTTATTTTAAAATAAACGATAAAGCAGAGTATGCTTTAGGGCACAGCTATCTTAGTTGCTACCACAGAGACCTGTCATTCAGGGCAGAGGCATAGCAATGCTTATCCATGGCAATGTGAACATTTAAATAGCTGTGAACTAGATTTTGGGTGTTTTCTGTGTTTTCGTCCTAAAACTGTTAACATTAACATTTTTTTCCAGTAAGTACATTTTATTTTAAGTCTATTTTTTACGGTGGCCGACAGGGCCAAACACCCTGCAACTTAAGAAAACACACACAAATAGACAAAGGAGAGAGAGAGAGAGAGAGAGAGAGAGAGAGAGAGAGAGAGAGAGAGAGAGAGAGAGATGAGATATGTTTTCTCTCGTTTGGTGGGTGTTTCTCGGCTCAGGTCACAGGTGATACTCAATCAGCAGAGACGTCTGTAAACTCGTGGTGATAAAACATTTAAAACTGCATCAGCGTTTAACGTTGACGTTTGTTTAAGCCATATTACATGAGAGGGTTTAATTTCGAGGTCCGAAAGGCGCATTACTGAAGTATAGGCCTCCTCAAGTGTAGGCTAATATTGTGGTTATACAACAACGGTTACCAACAAAATAAGTCATCCATCTGTATTCATATTGTGGAGCAATTCGCTCTTGAAATACAAAAAACAGACAGGATTTCTATTCCCTCCCTGTTTAGTAAACCAGCCAATTTACCGTGGGATTTATCAAACTGAATAAATCCTGCTCGCACATATGAACACAAAACTGCTTCGCTAACTCCATCTTGTTGTAAGACATCTGCTGAAAAAATTATCGTATTTATTAGCATGATTGCCGTACTGTTTAGTTCACAAACATCCAACAAACCAAAGTATAAAGACATAGGGACCAGACGCAAGCTTTTATTTTGAAAAGCCGAAGCTCAGGGACGGCACCAGCCACGAGGGCATGAGATGGGAGCATAGACTGTATATTACTAATATATTATGTTATTAATAATAATAATAATATGAATTTAATATACAGTCTATGGAGTTCTCCAGGCTGCAGCCATACCCGACTCTAATAAAAAGGCAGAGCGCTCTCTCCCCGTGGGGTCGAAAATCAAGCTGTTCCACTAGCTGCTCCCTCTAGAAGTCTGGAGAACTTCCGTTGTGTAATCTGGATGCTGCGTTTTTTTATTGCATTTGTTTTCTGGGTTTGTGTGCTCTTCTTTTTGCATCATTTCATATTTGCAGCGCGTTTATGTATTTGGTTGTGTTGTGTGTATTTGCAGTGCGTTTATGTATTTGGTTGTGTTGTGTGCATTTGCAGCACGTTTGCTGAATGCTGCCCATGTGTTGTCAAATGAATGAAGTTGTTTTCTTAATTTGCTTGTGTTTTGTCTATTTGTGTGTGTTTTCTTAAGTTGCAGGGCGTTTGCCCCTGTTGGCCACCGTAATTTTTGCTAGTCAAAATTAGCATCCCAATTAATATCAGTTAGCATGAATTACAGATGCACCTTGCTATCCAAGCTAGCGCAACGGTAACTTGGCTTTTAGCTTAGCGCTCCTCAGCTCCACCCTCTCCAAATATGCTCACTTTTGGCTCTAAAAAACCAAGATGGGGACAGCCAAAATGCCAAACTCAAGGCTTCAAACCGGTAGTCCACAAACCAATGGGTTACGTCATGGTGGCTACGTCCTCTTCTTTTATATAATCTGACACCTTGGGGGCAAGTGTGAATTTTCAGTTCAAGCTGGAACAGGTTAAACGTGTGAGGATCACAAAAGGAAACATATCCAATACGCTGTGGCAGCAGGCTTAACAGGTACTATACATACAGTAGCTCACTTATGGAGCCTCTGAAAGTGTTGCTTTTGTGAGATGTAATGCTCATCCTCACCATGGCAACAGGATAGAGCATCAATACCTTCCACTTCAAACGAGAAGAATAACAATGATGTTAGTGTGAATTTTATTTTTCTAAAATATCCAGCATCAACAGCTTCTCTCTTCAAATCACTTTGTCAAGTGTATCTCTGGGAAATGAGTGTGTAAATAACTGTTTATTCATAAGACTTTCTTTTATTCTCATTATTACTATTGTTGCACATTAGGCTTTTAGCACATCCTCGAGTATCCTACCCCCACATTTCACTGCACATATTGCACATACTGTTTTTGTTTTTTCTATAATTAGTACTATTATTATTTTTCCAGGAAACTTTCTCTGAGATTAGTGGCTTGTAAAGTGTTCAAGGAATTACATTCAGAAATAAAGGGTCTAAAACAAATATAGAAATATAGAATACAAAATGTTTCAACTGTAGGATGTAGGATGTAAACTCCCCCAGTTTTATAAAAGCACAGAATTCTCACTAACATTTTCTGAAGACGTAACCTCATGTTTACTCAAAAGCAACAGCAGCCCTGCTATTCCTTCCTAAAGTGACTCTAATAAGCAAAGGGGGACAGAATCAGCATGCAGTCCTGAAACATGAGCTAAAGCTGATATGAGCCCCCAGCAGTCAGAGTCAGACAAATAAAGCAGGTATTTTCCAAAGTTACACTTCTTGGTATACCTAAATTTCCCTCTTGTATTAAGATAGACTTGAAAAATCGGAACCTATCCTTTAAATTTAATGACATATGTGCCCTGTTCATGTTAATAGGGGTTGTAGCGCCTCTTGGTCTAACACCGATGAATCATATACCTATCAGCACAAAACACAGCACAGCTGGAAGTTGAATTTATTAAAAAGAGTGCTCAGGCATAAACCACAAAAAGTTAATCTACTCAGATTTACCAGACTCGGAACTGAAAGGTGATATGTCTTTATGTGAAAACCAAACAGAGGGGCAGCAGTGGCAAAGTAATGGCACATCCCAATTAAATGAAACTGTGGTGTATTTGAAAATATCCCTTTGCATTTAAAGTGGTACATCCCTCCATCCCTGCTGCTCCTTTGGTTTTATCAGTAACATTAACAAGTTGGGGGGGAGTGTTTTTTTGTTGTTGACTAAAGTGACTATAAAAACAAACGTATAATAATGACTTTGAGCAGTTATGCTCGTGTTAAACAGTTTTACCCCAAACAGGCCTCCAGCACGTTTAGTAAATGATCTTTGCCCATTTCGTGCTGCTCTAAAATTGTAATGAGACAAGCAGGGACATTATCTTGATTAAAATCAATCCCTATTGGATTACACTGTGCTACATTCCCTCGCTTGCCTTCACTGATTAGAATACAGCACAGAAAACAGAAATCAGGAGTGAGGAGACTCATCAAAGCGTGACATGTACATGCACGGATAACTTGACAGATAATCCCTGGACTCCCCCTCATCGTCCATTACTGTCCTTATTTAAGGTACTTGCTGCTGTCATACTGTTTTATTATCCAACATGTTTTTTATTCCTGAATCCCTTGTATTATTAGTGTATAGTTGGTTGTTTCACTGAATAGTTAATGTAGTGATACTGTAGGTAAAGCACACGTTCCGCATATTGTTACTTTTGTACATATTTCATCTTTAATAAGATATCTAAAATATCTATAAGAGAGATCTGAGAACAAGAAACATTCACAAAAACACAAGTCCTCAACTCAGTGGCCGCGGGTTAGTATACGACCTGCAGGCCTTTTTTGCATGTCATTGCTGTCTTTCTCACACCTTTCATGCCCAGGCTGTCCTGTCCAATAAAGGCCTTAAATGCCACAAACAGAAACAACACAATAACACAACAAAGAATTAAAAAAAAAACTTTTGCAAGAATCATAAGAAAACATTAGATAAAAAAGCTTTAAAATCTCCAAAAGGAATGTATGACTCTACGTAGTTTGAGGGCATTTTCATTCCATGTAAAAGGTGCATAGTACCTGAAACCAGTTTTGCCAAATAGTGAGTACAAATGAGGGATACCTAAGGTTACTGGATCGTGAACTAGATTTAAATTTAAATTTTTTTTTTGTTTGGAAGCTTCAACAGTAGGGCATTATAAATGAATAACATGAGATGGCTATTTCTTCTTGACTGTAAGAAGGTCCATCCACAGAGAACAATGATGAGTATTAACACTTCATGGAGAAGCTGATGGTACAAGAAGCTGATGGTACAAGAAAAGTATAGTATAGAGTATAGAAAAGAAAGGAGGAAGGAATGAAATAAGGAAAGGATCAAGGAAGGAGGAAAGCAGTGAAGG
Source organism: Sander vitreus (assembly GCF_031162955.1). Lineage (NCBI taxonomy): Eukaryota > Metazoa > Chordata > Actinopteri > Perciformes > Percidae > Sander > Sander vitreus. Next base: position 21,822,357 of record NC_135871.1, on the reverse strand, counting down.
GGGGGGGGTGGAAGGAAGGATTGGAGCAAGGAAGGGGAAGAGAGAAGGAAGGACAGAAGGAGAAAATGAACAAAGATAAGTGACAAAGAAAAGGGAGAAGGAAGGAAAAATAAAAGAAGCAATAATGGAAGGAAGGGAATAAAAAAACGCAGGAAACAATGAAGCAATAAGAAAACCTGAGCGAAAGGGGGGAAATGAAGTATAGGAGAAAGGGAGGAAGGAAAGAAGAGAGGAAGGAACCGAGGGAGGAATGAAGAAAGAGCGAACTAACTCATTTTCACGTCCTGCTTCTGCTCTGTGCAGGCTCGCTGTGCCGCGCGAGGGTTGTTAGTAAACTAGGCTTTACGTGGTAACCCTCGTCACACGCAGCAACATTCTTCCACACTGTGAGATTTAACGTTACCGGCGGTCCGTCCCGCGCCTGACACGCAGCGCTTCTTTAAGCCAACAACGAACAAGCACTCAGCGGGGCATCACAGGCACCGAGTCCGCCGACGGGCACCCAAGGGGAGTCGAAAGACGCGCACAGCACCTACAGTACGGCACATACCGAACGAGCACCATGGAGACCGCAGGCAACGGCTCGGAGGCGAATTACCGGAGCCAGCTCCCCGTGCTTTTCAACAACAGCAGCTTCTGTGGAAACTTCACCGACGACAACACCACGAGCTTCGCGGAGGCGCGATGCGACGGGGATCGGGGACTGACCAACAGCCTGGAAGACGACACCAACCCGGTTATCATAGCGATTGTCATCACCGCTCTCTACTCCATAGTGTGCGTGGTGGGGCTAGTTGGAAACGTGCTGGTCATGTATATCATCGTCAGGTAAGACAGCAAAGTACTTACAAAAACACTGATGTGTTTTCTCAGCCGTGTTGCGCATAATTTGGCCTTTTACACTTTTTAAACAGATCCTTCTCTAACATGATTGGAAAGGACTCTACGGTACCTGTTGCTGTATTAACCATAAAGTTGTGTGTGCGTGCGTGCGTGTGTGTGTTGTGTGGTGGTGTGTGTGTGTGTGTGTGTGTGTGTGTGTGTGTGTGTGTGTGTGTGAGGGTGTTGATGAGGCCGAGTGAGACCATGTGAATGCGGTGCTGACAATGCTGCCAGCTCAGCTACCGTGCGTAAAATGCCTCCAACCTCGCAGCAAAAAAAGCGAGCCGAGCTAGGGAATGGAGAGGAACTGGTTTTACACAACAACAACAACAACAGCCAATAGACATAACAACAGAGGAATACTATTGTATGTGTTATATATACAGACACAGCACACACTTGCTCTCTCTGTGTCTCTTTCATCTACAATATCAACACTAAACTCGCAAAAATCGCACCGATGTGAGGATGCTGCATATCACTCCCATGTGAGTGCTAAACAAAAACTTTATGCACCATGAATCAAGTCAGATGCTGCTGTCTTCATATGCATGGTTGCTTCAGTGGCTTGTGTTCCCTTGTATGGACGTTTTTTGGTCTCTTTATTTAAATTTCATTTACATATTGCAATTGTCAATTCAATTGCCAATTGTCTCATTCAATTTGAATATATATTTTGCAATTGACAATTCAATATGCAAAGTTTCAATGCAATCCTCAATTCGGTTTAAATTATTTTGACTAAACATTAGAATGAAATCTTAATCAATTACATTTCATTTTGCAATGGATTTTTGGTATCTTTATTCAATTGGCAGCGCCCCCAGTCTATAGCATTAACATTTGTGGTAGGGCTGAAATGATTCCTCCAGTAACTTGAATAATTTGATTACTAAAAAACCTCGATGCAAAATGATTTGCCTCAAAGCTTTGTTTAATCAGTGTTACCAACGTTGTATCGCTGACGGTGTTTCCGCACGGATGATTATTACTGTCGCACACCGGGCTGACGCTGCTGGCGACACATGCCATGAAGACTGACGGCGCAGATTACAAAATGAAGAAAGAGCGTAAATAGTGAGGGGCTAAGAGAAGAGACGGGCTGGAGAAAACCACAGAAAGTGTCCAAAGTTTGGAATCAGTTCAAACGTAATTAAAACGAGAACTCTGGACAGTGTGTCTGCTGCAAAATCAAACTAGCTTACCACAATAATAGCACGACGTCAATGCTTCAGCATCTCAACAGAAAACATGGAGTCTAACTTAATCATTCATTCCACGATGCGGATCCGACAAAAGTAAATCACAGAGTCGTATGGACGATGAAACTACACCAAACACAAACACTACCAAAGACAAAGACAAGAAAATACGTAGTGGTGACCACAATTTGATCTACAGAGCCGACTTGTTGACTATCCCTTTGGAAAAACAGCTGACTGTCGCGCCCCATTTTCTTTCACTCTCTCTCTCTACGGAGAAACAGCTGATCAACGATCTACTAGCATAAGTGTAACAGAGCTGTGTGACATTGTAATCAAATATATAAATACAAATAGGTTGAGTATAACTATCCATCCATCCATCTTCATCCGCTTATCCGGGGTTGGGTCGCGGGGGTAGCTGCTCCAGCAGGGGACCCCAAACTTCCCTTTCCCGGGCCACATTAACCAGCTCCGACTGGGGGATCCAGCTACCCTCCTGAGGAAACCCATTTCGGCCGCTTGTACCCTGGATCTTGTTCTTTCGGTCATGACCCAGCCTTCATGACCATAGGTGAGGGTAGGAACAAAAACTGACCGGTAGATTGAGAGCTTTGCCTTCTGGCTCAGCTCTCTTTTCGTCACAACGGTGCGATAAATTGAATGTAATACCGCACCTGCTGTGCCGATTCTCCGACCAATCTCCCGCTCCATTGTCCCCTCACTCGCGAACAAGACCCCAAAGTACTTGAACTCCTTCACTTGGGGTAAGGACTCATTCCCTACCTGGAGAAGGCACTCCATCAGTTTCCTGCTGAGAACCATGGCCTCCGATTTAGAGGTGCTGATCCTCATCCCAGCCGCTTCACACTCAGCTGCGAACCGATCCAGTGAGTGCTGAAGGTCACAGGCCGATGATGCCATCAGGACCACATCATCTGCAAAAAGCAGCGATGAGATCCCCAGCCCACCGAACTGCAACCCCTCTCCACCCCGACTACGCCTCGATATCCTGTCCATAAATACTACAAACAGGACTGGTGACAAAGCACAGCCCTGGCGGAGGCCAACTCTCACCTGAAACGAGTCCGACTTACTGCCGAGAACCCGGACACAGCTCTCGCTTTGGTCGTACAGAGATTGGATGGCCCTGAGAAGGGACCCCCTCACCCCGTACTCCCGCAGCACCTCCCACAGTATATCCCGGGGCACCCGGTCATACGCCTTCTCCAGATCCACAAAACACATGTAGACTGGTTGGGCATACTCCCAGGCTCCCTCCAGGATCCTTGCGAGAGTAAAGATCTGGTCCGTTGTTCCACGACCAGGACGGAATCCGCATTGTTCCTCTTCAACCTGAGATTCGACTATCGACCGAACCCTCTTTTCCAGCACCTTGGAGTAGACTTTACCGGGGAGGCTGAGAAGTGTGATACCCCTGTAATTGGCACACACCCTCTGGTCCCCCCTTTTAAAAAGGGGAACCACCACCCCGGTCTGCCACTCCTTAGGCACCGTCCCAGACTTCCACACAATGTTGAAGAGGCGTGTCAACCAAGACAACCCCTCCACACCCAGAGCTTTAAGCATTTCTGGACGGATCTCATCAATTCCTGGGGCTTTGCCACTGTGGAGTTGTTTAACTACCTCAGCAACCTCCACCAGGGAAATTGATGCCAATCCCCCCCCTCATCCTCCAGCTCTGCCTCTACCATAGAGGGCGTATTAGTCGGATTTAGGAGTTCCTCAAAGTGCTCCTTCCACCGCCCCTATTACCTCCTCAGTTGAGGTCAACAGCGTCCCATCCTTACTGTACACAGCTTGGATGGTTCCCCGTTTCCCCCTCCTGAGGTGGCGAACGGTTTTCCAGAAGTACCTTGGTGCCGACCGAAAGTCCTTCTCCATGTCTTCTCCGAACTTCTCCCACACACGCTGCTTTGCCTCTTTCACGGCAGAGGCTGCAGCCCTTCGGGCCCTTCGGGTACCTTGCAACTGCCTCCGGAGTCGTCTGGGATAACATATCCCGGAAAGACTCCTTCTTCAGTCGGACGGCTTCCCTGACCACCGGTGTCCACCACGGTGTTCGTGGGTTACCGCCCCTTGAGGCACCTAAGACCCTAAGACCAAAGCTCCTCACCGCAGCTTCAGCAATGGAAACTTTGAACATTGTCCACTCGGGTTCAATGCCCCCAGCCTCCACAGGGATGCACGAAAAGCTCCGCCGGAGGTGTGAGTTGAAAGTCTGTCGGACAGGGGCCTCCTCCAGACGTTCCCAATTTACCCGCACTACCCGTTTGGGCTTACCAGGTCTGTCCAGAGTCTTCCCCACCCCTGACCCAACTCACCACCAGATGGTGATCGGTTGACAGCTCCGCCCCTCTCTTCACCCGAGTGTCCAAAACATATGGCTTCAGATCAGATGAAACGATTATAAAATCGATCATTGACCTTTGGCCTAGGGTGCTCTGGTACCAAGTACACTTATGAGCATCCCTATGTTCGAACATGGTGTTCGTTATAGACAATCCATGACTAGCACAGAAGTCCAACAACAAACAACCACTCTGGTTTAGATCAGGGAGGCCGTTCCTCCCAATCACGCCTCTCCATGTGTCTCCATCATTACCCACGTGCGCGTTGAAGTCCCCCCAGCAGAACTATGGAGTCCCCGACTGGAGCCCCATGCAGGACTCCACTCAAGGTCTCCAAGAAGGCCGAATACTCTGAACTCTTGTTTGGTGCATATGCACAAACAACAGTCAGAGTTTTCCCCCACACAACACGCAGGCGTAGGGAGGCGACCCTCTCGTCCACCGGGTTAAACTCCAACGTAGCGGCACTCAGCCGGGGGCTTGTGAGTATCCCCACACCCGCCCAGCGCCTCACACCCTGGGCAACTCCGGAGAAGAAAAGAGTCCAACCCCTATCCAGAAGTATGGTTCCAGAACCAAGACTGTGCGTAGAGGTAAGCCCCACCAGATCTAACTGGTAGCGCTCCACCTCCCGCACAAGTTCCGGCTCCTTCCCCCACAGAGAGGTGACATTCCACGTCCCCAGAGCCAGCCTCTGCTGCCCGGGTCTGGTCCGTCGAGGCCCCTGACCTTCACTGCCACCCATGTGGCAGCGCACCCGACCCCAGCGGTTCCTCCCACAGGTGGTGGGCCCATGGGATGGAGGGATGTCAGCCACGTAGCTTTTTCGGGCTGTGCCCGGCCGGGCTCCGTGGCAAACCCGGCCACCAGACGCTCGCTGACGAGCCCTCCATCTGGGCCTGGCTCCAGACAGGGGCCCCGGGCTTCCTCCGGGCAGGGTCACTTCATCCCTTCCTCGATTTTTCATAGGATTTTTGAACCATTCTTTGTCTGGCCCCTCACCTGAGACCACTTTGCCTTGGGAGACCAGGAGCACAAAGCTCCAGACAACACAGCCCTCAGGTTCATAGGGACACACAAACCTCTCCACCACGATAAGGTGATGGTTAGTATAACTAATATTTACATATAGGCCTATATACAGATCAGTCTCAGGTTGAAACGAAAACGACGACTCGATAAATTGATGGAATAATTGGTAGAATACTCGATTACTAAAATAATCGATAGCTGCAGTCCTAATTTGTGGCCTTTACTGGCGTTGTCGACTGGATTAGAGTGAAGTGGAAGCCCGACTGTCAGTCACTAAACAAGGAAGTGACATCCTAACGCTTGGTGACGGTTGACATTTTTAATTGCCAATTGAATAAAGAGACCAAAAAAGCGCGGTGACCAAGTAAATGTTAATGCAATAGACTCGGGGTGCTGTTTAGCTGGCACAATAAATTGCCAATTGAATAAAGAGACAAGGCAGAGGCAAAATGAAATGCAATTGATTAAGATTTCATTCTAATGTTTAGTCAAAATAATTGAGGATTGCATTGAAACTTTGCTAATTGAATTGACAAATGCAGAATACATTGCCATTTGAATAAAGAGACCAATAAACTTCCATACCCTTGTGCATGGGGTTTATTCTACATTTCATGTAAATTAGATGAGAGGCCTTCAATAGTTTTGGAAATTTTAAAAACTTTTAAAACAAGCAGATGCCGTACAAATGATGTGCTGAAAGGTAGACTTACTCCAGCATTGCTGGTTGTATACAAAATATGAGTATTATTTTGTCTCTTAAACTTCATCTTAAAGACTTAAAATGTTCCAATATGACCCCCACTGCTTCCTCTTCTTTCATGAACAAACGTCATACTTTCAAGATCTTATCACAGGAGGAGCTTTAATTCTCTTTAATAACCTGTCACAAGGAGTAAGAGATACTAATACATGATTAGTGGTGCACAAATGAAAAATGTCCCTGGCCACTTGCTCTTTTCTTTCTTGTGATCTCGCAGTTATTTCACAGACTAAATTAACTCTCTTTTTTAACTTAGAGAAACTAGTTGGCTAAGGACTCTTGAGAAATAACTCAGTATTAGGAAGATCTATCAGTGTAAAAGTCTCAGATTTTTCCCATGTTCATACATTGATATTGATATTAACAATTTAAGTTCCAACTCAGAATATGAATACACTTAAGACAGTTACATCGAACATCACCTATTGTGCTAATAACATCAGCCCACTGAGGTGGATTTTACAGGTGGTTTGAAATTTCTGTTGGTCAAATGCTCCCCAGCTGATGCTACGTCATTCCAGATGAGCCTGCAGGTAATAAAAGTCACTGAGTAGATGAAAGTTGGAGGAGTAGAATGAGGACAGATGAACCTGGAAAAAAGCTAGACATGAGTGGAGACTTGAGGGGAGAAAGATTGATGGTGAGCAATGAGAAAGCTGAGAATGGTTGAGGTAAAGGTGAGAGTGGTCCTTTTTCATTTTTCCACCTTGTAATTACGGACTTCAGCCTACTTTGTAGGTCTGATAGAATCAGTGAAGAGTGGCTGTGTGGAGGATTTGCTGCGCTGAACCTGTCAGACAGGTGCTTAAATGGTTTGGAAATTGAAAGAGGTTGTTAAAAGTAGAGAATACTACTATAATTCTCCTCACTCCATCCACTGTTTCCGGGCAGATGCGAATGCTCATTTGCCCGACTGCACACATCATCCCCTTCAGTCTGAACGCTTCCCGAAATAGTTCTATTTTGCTAAAGAATGCAAACATCTATGGCAGATATGTTTTACCTCAAATTACTTACGACAGATCTGCCCATTGGGTCACAGACAAAAAGAGTACTAAAATATTTTACTCAAGTAAAAGCACTGTTACGTCAAAGACATTTCCCAAAGACAAATGTACTCAGATAAAAGTAAAAAAAAGTAGGTCTGTTGAAATGGACTCAGAGTAAACATTGCAGGGTTACATTTTTAAAAAGTAAGGGGAGATGATGTTATATGATAGAGCTATTAAATTAAATAACACTTTCAGGCTATAAAATAAAGTGTGTTGACATGTCAAAGTAGCCTTTACAGACTAGTAAGATGACATCACTCAGTTACATTACATTACATGTCATTTAGCTGACGTTTTCTCCAAAGTTGCCACAATTGCTATATATCAGAGGTCGCACACCTCTGGAGCAACTAGGGGTTAAGTGTCTTGCTCAGGGACACATTGGTTGATGTATCACAGTGGAAATCAAACCCAGGTCTCCCACACCAAAGGCATGTGTCATATCCACTGCGCCACAGTTCTCGGGTTTGATATATACTTATTCAATATTTTATATAAATTATTTGAAATATATGACTGCCTTCCCTGACACACTGACATGTTCTCATCTGAATGAGTTACAAATAATAGCCTAAGTGAGTTTGTTGTTGTCTGAGCTGTCTAAACATCTGAGTCTGCTCTATTTTCAACTTCTCTGCTCCTTCATTCTCAAAGCATAACATAACCAGTCCACCCAGCCTCTCTGTCCCACTATAACCAGTCCACCCAGCCTCTCTGTCCCACTATAACCAGTCCACCCAGCCTCTCTGTCCCACTATAACCAGTCCACTCCGCCTTACTGTCCTGTCCCACTATAACCAATCCACAAATGCAGCCTCTCTCTTTTTAAGAATTCTCAAAAATGTTTGTTACAGTAAGTAGAGTAACTGTAATGTGTTACTTCCTGCCAATGAAATTGTACTGACTTAGCCAGCAGTGTGTGTTAAGTGTGCAGACATGCGTGGTTTTGAGCACGTTTGTGACTGAGAAAAGTTTTGTGGATTTCGACTGACTTAGAGTTTTAAGGGAATTGGGAGGAAGGTAAAGGATGTGTCTCATTCCACTGACAACCACAATCCGTCACGGTCATTAGCATGCATCAACCTCTTTGTTTTTCTCTCTTTTCTCTGCCTGTCTTTTGGTCTTTTCTCTCTGTCGGCACACCGAGAGTTAACAGCCTTTTAGCTAATAACACACAGTGGTTATTTACTGTTAAATAAAAATGCAGTTTTAAACTCTGATGTGAGATGTTTTTCCCCTTAGTGTCTGATAACCCCATGAACCATTTCCTCTCACTCTTTATCTCCCTGTCCTTTTCCTTTTGTTTCTCTGTCCCTCGTCTGTTCGCTCCACACTTACATCCGCAAACTGAGTGTGGGCAAACATAACCAGAGATCTGCACGCTCAATTGGAAAAATCAATTGCGGTTGAACAGCAAACCGCTGGGTTCCACAAGGAATATGCTGCCAGTGCAGAGTGCTTTCTGTTACCATGGAAACACCGGGAGGCGTTTTGAGCATGATGATTGCAAAATGACTCCACCACCACCCCAAACCCCTGCCTCCATCCACCATCCAGCTAGATAAGCAGCTGTACCTGGTCAGTCACATTCAGCAGGTGAAGCATTTCTACAACTTTGGATGCTTAAGAACACCAGGATGCTGTAAACTGCTGTTTGTACCGCATGTACTGCAGCAGCACAACAAGAGGTGGCCGTGTATAACTCGGTGACCTCTTACCAAATTTTCCATGACCATCCTCTCTGATGTCAAAGTAACTTTCAAACAGCTGTGTCCCTGCTGGTTATGTGAGAGTTTGAACCCAGTCACATGAAATATGATGTTATGATGAGGAGTCAACGCAATCTACTTCACCAGACAAATGTCATAGATTCTCACAAATGTTTGTCTCTAATGGGTTTCTTGTGGCTCCCGTTCCCCGACATGACTAATACTCTGAGGCTGAGTTTTAAACAACTAACCTGCAGTCTTTTAATGTCCTGTCTACAGCCAGTTTAATGCTCGAAAACAATTCAGACAGCTTAAAATCATTTCTAGTGCTTGTATTGATTGCAAGCAAACTAAATTTTTTTTCTTTCTCTAGTCCATATTGGCCATTTCTTAAAGCAATTTCAATGTAAGTGACAGGGGACAAATTGACACTTTAGGAAGGGATTTCTTAAAGGCCAGCGTGGACAGGAGGAATAATTACAGCAAACAAAACAGCTAATCCTTTCAATGTACATACGGGCATGTCAGTATTGTTTTAAAATAGACTTGGGAACCTATCTCTAAAACAGCCACACTTTATGCAAAACAAAAGATCCGTTTGATTTATTTTTTTAGAGTTACTGCATTTTAATTCCTAGAATTGTTTTACACACTATAAATTAACAGGAAATGTGTGGGATAAAGGGAATGGCATCCCCTTTATTAACACAAATGAGTCACTGGGTATGCATAGTATTTCTTTTTACCAAGAAAAAACACAGGAAATCAAACCCCTGGGATCACTTACTTAATTTTAAAGCTTCTCTTTGATGACAGGCTTGTGAATAGATCCTGGCTGCTTAAAAAGTGTGGATACCTTTCATGTGTATTCATGAACTTCCTCGTGCATTATAGATGTGAGCTCTAGATTTATTTAAAAGAAGAGCTGTGAAGGAAAACCCACTGAACCAACAGCAGACGTTCGCACCTTCTGCAGCCATGAACCTCCTACCAACCCTAGAGTAACATCGGTATATTAGAGTTGCTTTCCTTTGTGTGTGTTTGTGCTTAGTGCACAGTGCTTAGCACATCCTTCTGTTAACTTCTTCACAAGCTGTAAACAATTGAGGCTGGGCGCTCTGACCTCAGTTTTCTAACAGCTGTACAGCGCTGAACATGCAGCCGTTGTGTACATGATTGATGTTAACCAATGACAAGTGGACAGCTCAATAATTGCCGCTCGCCTGTGGATTTTACGCTGCAATTACTTTGTCTGCTTTCGAGCACTATCAAACTCACCTGGCACAAAGTGAGTCAAAAAAGTAATTCAGGGCCTAATCTCTCTCCTTTCTTGACTCGTGCGTTTACCAAAAAGCTGCCTGAATTTCAATGATTTGACAGCTCATTGTGCGACTCAGAGAGAAGGGAATTCTGCATGCTATGTCATGATTGTGAGTTCTGTTATGTTCTGTTTCCTGTTTTATTTTGTTTACTTCCTGTCTTTAGTTTTCCCTCCCTTGTGATTGCCCTAATGTGTTTCACCTGTTTGCCCAGCCTAGTGTCACCTGTCCCTTATTAGTCCTCGTTACCTGGTTTATTTAGTCTCTGTGTTGTCTTTGTCTGGTGTTGGATCGTTTCATTCTGTTTGCTGTGCAGTCTGTTTGCTGTCGTTTAGTTCCTGGTTGTGTGGATTATTGCTCCTAGTAAGTGTGTTCCTCTCTTTAATACATCTCTTTAACTGCGTTTTGGTCCAAGCCTCATCTATCCGTGACATACTGCTCTTTAATTTTGTGTATCTGCACACAACAGGGTGGTAAAGAGTCTAATTTCTTGTTCGGGAGACTATTCTGAATAGATGGTGCAGAGAGGTAATTAGGCTGTCCTTCCTGTCTGTGTGTGTCTAAGAGTAATGAACTTCTTAACACCACTGGACACTGCTGGAGAATTAGAGTGCTGTCAAGCTAGGTTAATGGTCGCCGTGGTGTTCCCGGCCCGAGGTGCGTGAGCCATAAAAGGACGTCACCTTGTCTGTCGTTTCCAGGGCAAAGGCTCCGCAAGTTTTCATGGGGCGCAGTCGTGCACCTCTGAATTTTTGTAATATGGCACGCGCTGCGCTTTCAGTTCAACATGGTCAGCTGGCAAGACTGGCCGAGCAGGTTCGCCTGTACAAACATTTGTGTGATAATTCTTCATGAACAGACCACAGGGAGTCAAATGACCTTAAATATGTGTAAGAGAGAAAAACATGAGATCGCTTTGTCAAAGCTAAATAGCGGCCCTTATAGAGTGTTCGTTACATCGAGAGGCAGATATAATGTTAATAAGCACCAAATACAATGTTTGGCGGTTCGTCGGTGTTTATCATTATACATTTACTACTGTTGCTAGGCAGCCTGCCTCCCTTTACTTCGCTCTCTTCTTCTTCTTCTCTACTACTTCTTGCTTATTCACAGATAATTTTGTTTGTATGGCGCCTGGCATTTCGGAGAATACTTTAACGAACACAAAACGTCTCTGTGCATCCTCGTAGCACGCGAGCCATCTACGTAGGCCCGCGTCACGGTTTCAAGCGTGATAATTACCGAGGCTTCAGTCTTGATATAACAGGAGGTGCTCTTTTGAACATTCATGACCAGTTACATACAGTAAGGTCATGAAACCTCACAATTTTACAGACCTTGACTGTGGAGAGATCACAGGAAAAATAAAAATTTGTTAAATAATTATTCGATGAATGTAGCGATAGTCACTGTTTTGCACTGAGAAAGTTATGGACCGAATGAAGGAAAGATGATAAACTAAAGATGAGGGAACCAAAAAAGACAGATTTTGTCTCTCTCTGCTTCATGATTGATGGGTGCTCTTGGCTCTTTTCTCCATCTGTCAATTACAAAGTGACTCACTCACGTACCCCAATTCTGCTCTTTATACTCTATGACAGGTAGGGTTAAACATGTCCTTCATCAAGCTGGCATTTCAAATCACCAGAGGGTATCGCAGATTTGTTCTCCAAATGTTAATGACGATGTTGTTACACCCTCCTACTTGTAACTGTCTGGAGCCATACGTACGTCTTTTTATCTTTTCGAAACGTGGTTTTCCACAAGAATAGCTTACTGTTGCAAAATGCCATGGATGAGAAAACAAAACAAACCAAAGAGGTATACTGATGACCTCCTCCTGAAGTAAAAGTCGTAGTTCGAAAGCTGCCAGACCTTTTAACTGCTGTGTACAACAGTTGCACACTTAAATGTTGATTTTAAAGTCGGGGTCGAGGTCTTAGTAGAAGATCTTCAGCACACACAATAGTGTTCCTAAGCAACAAGCTGAAACTCTTCTTGAGGTCCCTGTTTCCATGGCCAGCATCTTTGAGGATCAAGGTTTGGCCTAAATTGGATCCCTGTTTCTTTTTGTCATATTGCCAGTAATCGAAATCCATTATAAGAGTGAATGACAAAAGTGGGGAGCGATTGTGAAACCCATGAGCAGAACACAATGCACTTGTTGTTGAATTTGTGTGGTGATGTATGTCATTGTGATCTAGAAAATCCCATTTGGAGGCCATTTGAAGTGTTCTGCAAATTCAATTTTATTATTTTTTAACAAGGCCAACTTTGGATTGGTGTGGTTTTCATTGCGAGAAACAATTATTTAAAAAAAATTAAAACATTAATTTACAGGTCTTTTTTAATTTTTTTTGTGTTTCTTCTCATTCCTACAAACACATTACTGCTGCCAATCAGATGTATTTGATTTAGTCCTTGGTTTACATTCATTTCACTACATGTCAGGGACATGAAATGGGGTAATAAAAATAATGTGTGCTAGAAAAATGGCAAATTACAAAACGTCAACACACTAAAACAGATTTAAGGCTGCAGATATTAGCATGAGAGAATATGTTACAGAATGCAAATAAAACCTTGAAATAAGTACCTTGACCTTGGGACCTCTAAAACCAGTTCATATGATGACCACAATGACCTGTTGTGCTCGCGAAGGGTTAAAATCTCGGACAAATGCTCGGGGGCCAGACCATTTAAGGCCTTGAAAACAAACATTAAAATCGATTTCTGAAGCGCACCGGGAGCCAATGGAGGTTGTAGAGAATGGGGGGTAATGTGTGCATGTCTAGAGGTATTGGTTAAAAAGCGAGCAGCCGCACATGTTGAAGGCGAGATGGAGGTTTGATTGAGACCAACATATAGAGAATTGCATTAATTCAGCCTTGTACTAATAAAGGCGTGAATTGCCTTCTCTAGATCGCGCCTGTTAAGTAAGGGCTTAACTTTAGCCAGGAGACAATACTGGAAAAAGATAATTTTAACAACACTGCTAATCTGCTTGTCAAATTTCATGCTGCAGTCAAACGTCACCCCCAGATTTTTGACAGCTGGCTTAACGTATTAAGCCACATCACCCTAACTCAAAACTGGACCAGAAGAAGTACTGAAGATAATACACTCAGTTTTATCTTCATTCAAATTAAGGAAGTTATGTGGCAGCCACAGCTGAATACCATTAATACAACTAAGCAAGGAGTTGCTTCAGGTTGCTCAAATAAGTACCTTAAATCTGCAAACACACTGACCAGACCGCCGACCCTCGGCAGAAAAGGCAGTTGGACTGATCATTCTCCCCGAGTTGGTCAAAAAAGTGCCTCGGAACACACCAAAGCGTCTCCATAACAGCAGGCGGCACTAATCTGTATTGTCGCCCAAAAATGAAAACCGGCAGCTGATTGGACGTACGCGTCACGTGGGTCTGGTTTCTCCGGAAATTCAAAGACACACTGTCATGGCGGCTTGTTCAGACTGTCATCGGCTTGTTCTCATATTGTACTAAAATAGTTCACCGAAATGTGTTTATGAAAACATTTTACGCGAGAAATAGGCCATGCAGTTGCTGAATCTGTCTTCATTTCAGATTGACAAAGGTCAGTTTAAAAGATTTTCTTCAGATTTTGAGACTCTAGTCACGCTCATTCCGCTCCCCGTTTCTGGGTTAGCATTCTTCCAATCAGCAGTGTTGGGCAAGTTACTTCCAAAATGTAATGCATTATAGATTACTAGTTACTGTCATTTGAGAGTAATTAGTTATATTACAATATTACTGTCTCTGAATTGTAATCGTTACACTACTTTTGCATTACTTTTGAGTTACTGTCACCAAAATAACAGGGGATGTTTGATTTGGCAGCTAGCTTGTGAATTTCAACACCGGATCAATAAAGTCTCCTCTTTTTCCACTTTAATACATCATAGATTATTCATATTTTGTGTAATTAATATAAATATGCAAAGTAACTAAAGCTATTAAAAAATAAGTAAAACGTGTAATAAAAAGTAGGAGAAAATGAAAATACTCAATTAAAAATACGGCATTGTTGTAAAATGTTTGTTTATAGCACTTGAATAACAAATTCATGTTTTAGTTTAAAGGAATGTTCAATTATAGTGTGATTACTCACTATTTACATTATTTACAGTAGGCCTACTTGATTTACAGCTGATTTGTGAAAAGGTAGCCTACACAACCTTATTTAACAGTAATTTAGTTTTACTGCGAACCGTCACAGGAAGTGCTCTTATTTTGAAGTAGGCTACACGGAAGTTGTCTGTTGTGTAACCTACTCTTGCTAGCTTACTGAGATGCAACATGTCCGTCAGGCTCAAGTTGTTCACTTTCTTGTTTGTAAAACTGCAACATATTGAACAGTAAATGGTCACAGTAAAAGACAAGCGTTTTTGGTCGGCATTCGAAGCCATTCCACTACAGGTATAGTTACTCTCCACGGCTGATAAAATGCAATGATATTTACATGTAGCAAGCCTCAACATTAATTCCCGACATGTTTATATCTGTCAGCCGCTGACGTACCATCACCTGTTTGGACATATGTTGTCCGTACCGTCTCTGGTTCTGGCACTGACCACGAGAACAGAAACAGGACAGCTCACTTCAATGCAGCGTAATAACTCCTGAAAATAATAACCAGCTCGCAAATGTATTTGTCTCTGCAGTCATCTCAACCACCGAATACAGCGACAGGAAATAATACGGCTTTTTTTTTTTCCTGTGAAGAAATGTGTCGCAGTGTTGATGAATTCTTAAAAAAAACAATGCACCACTAAATGTTGGGTTAAAATGCGTTGTAACTCGCGTTACTGAGATTGTAACGAGTATAATATTACCGAAATTTAATTAGTAATGCGTTATATTACTACGTTACAGCGAAAAGGAATACATTACTGTAATTGCGTTACTTTTGTAACGCGTTACTCTCAACACTGCCAATCAGATGGGTCAAGTGAGTCTGACTGCCGGCAGTACCCGCCCTGCCGATTATACATGTCATATCTGCCAAAATGAAGGCCGACGGCCCCTCGGACGGATGACGGCACGGGACACACCGAACAGACTCGAGGCACTGACCTCGCCAGACTGTCCAACGGCCGATATCGGCTCGGTGTGTCAGCGCCTTAAGACTCTCCAGCTGATCCAGAATGCTGCAGCGTGTGTGCTGACAAGAACTAAGAAAAGAGATCACATTTCTCCTGTATTAGCTTCTCTGCATTGGCTTCCTGTGAAATCCAGGATTTAATTTAAAATCCTTCTCCTGACCTAGAAAGCTCTTAATGGTCAGGCGCCATCATATCTTGAAGAGCTCATAGTACCTTATTGTCCCACTAGAGCACTGTGCTCCCAGAATGCAGAGTTACTTGCGATTCCTAGAGTCTGTAAAAGTAGAATGTGAGCCAGAGGCTTCAGCTTTCAGGCTCCTCGCTTGTGGAACCAGCCCCCAGTCTGGGTTCTGGAGGCAGACACCGTCACCACATTTAAGAGTAAACCTAAAAACCTAAAACCTAAAACTAAAAAAAAAGATTCATCTAACAACCCTTATAGAGCTGGCTCAGGTTTGCCTTGGACCAGCTCTTAGTTATGCTGTTATAGTTTTAGAATGCTGGGGGACTTCCTTTGACACACTGAGCTCCTCTTTCCTCTCTCTCTCTCTCTTTCCATCTGTGTGCATCCATGTCCAAGAAATGCTTGTCCCAGAAAGAAGTTAGCTCTGGGGAGCTTATTTGAGTCCTTATGTTTTTTGCCCCGCAGTTTTCCTTGGATTAGGGTGGCACCTAAATCATGGTTGCAGCTGTTGCTGTGGTCCTGCTCTGCGCCCTGCAATGCCCTGCTTTGCACCCGGAGCTCAGTCGGCTAATTGGACAGCTATCCGAGCTAACTAGCTAACAACAGCAAACTACAGCTAGCGGTTACTTTAGCAACAAGTAACGTTGGCCTAAAGCTAACGTTATCTGTCCAAAACTCATTTAATCACCTTGGTACCGCGTTCACTGTCGGTCTTATAACTTTTATGATATCTAATTGACAAGTCCAAATGGTTCCACTTTACTTGAGGTCACAGGAATTATTCATGACACCGTTGTAAAATCATTTGATAGTGAAATCAAACTTCATGACAAATCCCATCTATCGTTTGGTTTTCTGTCCTATGAGTAGCCTATTCATTCTCAGAGTCAGCTGCGTGGCTGTAGACTCTTAGGTCTTGGTAAAAAAGATATTTGACAGTTGTTATTGGCTATTACTACTACCCCTAATGTTTATTATAATTACACATAATTAGGGTTGAGGTATATGGCAATAATAACATGAAGACAATATTAAGTTGCTAACAATCTTGATATTTTGCCATACTGTTTACATCACATTGACTATCCCTTTGCTATCTATGTATCTATCTATCTATCTGCTTGAGGTCATTGTGGGTTATGTTGAAAATAAATGAGCCAAAATTGTTTATGGCAATACTGGATTTTAATAAGTACCTTGATTTGTCAGGTATATAATTAACTGAATCAGTCAAAAACAAATAGTCCCGTCTATTTTTTCCATACAATTTGTAAATTGATTTTCTAAAGTACAATATGATATTGTACAGTGTGTGTATATATAAATATCTATTGTGGTATAAAATTCCATATACTGTGATTGAGAAATGTATTCATATCACACACGCCTAACATGAATATTACATACATGCAGCAAAAGCACAAATCTCAGAATCTGCCTGGCAGTCAGACATGCACACAGTTGGACCCTGCGCACCCTAATCCATCATGCTCCGCAAAGTCTGCATGGACAGTGTTATTGGTCGGAGCCAGAGGCATACAGATGTCTATTCACATGAGCAGCGTCTGTTTCTGCAACCAGGCCTTAATGGTTTATCTGCACCCAGCAGCAGCAGCCCATGAATCCTACAGGGCTACACATCCACCGGCCAGCATCGCATACTAGTGACAAATTGTTTATCTTACTGTGTAAGAAAAACCATGAAAATATATCAGCTTCTGTTCCAAACTGTTGACCGCAAATGTGTAGGGTTCATCTTGACATTTGTTGAAACATGATGACAAGATTGTTGATTCACTACATGCGTGTTCCAAATATAGATACACAAAGCTAACACTGGTGTTTATAGCTTTAAATGTCCAGCCACGTTATTAGTCTCTTAATATCTGTTATCA
Organism: Sander vitreus; assembly: GCF_031162955.1. Taxonomy (NCBI): domain Eukaryota; kingdom Metazoa; phylum Chordata; class Actinopteri; order Perciformes; family Percidae; genus Sander; species Sander vitreus. The sequence continues at coordinate 21,804,823 of NC_135871.1, read as the reverse complement.
TTCCAATATTTTCAATCTGACACATTAAACAGAGTGCCAGGCAACACAAACTCACAGGTAATGTTTATTTAAAACCAACTAACAATGAGCAGGTCATTAGCTGTAAAATATAATAAATCCTAATCCAGTTTTTCTCTACCTCACTTCACACAAATTAATAGTCTAAGCTCTCTTATGTTTCATTAATATGCCATTAACTGAAGCTAACTAAAACCAAATTAGGTTTCTATAAATATTTAACGTTCTTCTTTAGGAGCTGTGGCACCTGAATTATATTAAGAGTAGAGGTAATATTCAGTGGCTGATGTTGAACCCATTAGACAGCATCAGCTACTGGGAATGAAGAACATCCAAATGTTTGAGCAAACCTTCACAAACATGCCATGTACATTTTAAAATAAAAAGGTTGAAAAAAAAAAAGTAAAAGGTTTCTCTTGTTGCAGCTAAATCTGAGCTTTTTATTGACAGAGAAACATTTAATCCAAGGAATGTTTCAACACAAATTCATTTTAGCATCATTATGATATGTTATACTGTATGTTATTATCACGTTTCAAGATTTCCTTTATCCGACTCTTTCATTCATCAATGCACAATATCAATCATGAAAACAATATAAAAACAATAAATAAATAAGATAAGACATTTGAGTAGAGGAACTCATCATACTGAATCACCCTGCCTGGTCACTGTTGTTGCCATGGTATAGCACGATCCTCACATGTGAAAACAGACAATCATCAATTTATTAACAATAAATTCATTAACATTCAGGCACATTTGAACGGCTCCTTGCGGCATCCCAAATTCATGAACTGTGGACATTCTGTGGGCAGAATGTATTTTCTCTCCTGTTTCATCCCAATGACATACACAGCGCCAGTGGAGAGTTTTAATGTCTAAACATGTATGTGAATAGTGTTAAAGGGTCTGTTTACTTAAATTATTAAAATTCAAGTTGTGAGAAATATGTTATATATTAAAAATAAATATAATAAAATGTGGCATTTATTAAGATAAAGATTACTGAAACCGAGGCAAAAAAATGGACCCCAGGAAATTCACCACAACTAAATTAAGCTGAAGCAAAAAAGAAAAAAACAAAAGGTGAAAGCTGCACTTTCACAGCAAGCTTCTACCTCTTCTCCCCCTACTCCAGCGACTGGCATTTTACCTTCTCAGCCTCACCTAACTAGAACCTACCACCTGCCCAGGTAGGGTAAGCTAAACTGAGAGCAAGCATCAAACTCAAACAAACAAATTAAGTGTGAGATTTTGAAATACCTGCTGACATCATAATGTATGGGCCCACATAGAGCACTAAATGTAATATAATTGATGTCATTCACTGCAGAACTATTTAACCTTACTTCTAGATGGGGCCCAGCCTCTCCTTGCTGAGAGGACATGATGCAGTCCTGTTTTCACTATCCCTGTTTGAGCAGCTGATACCCCAACATAGAAAAAAGACAAGATCACACACACACACACACACACACACACACACACACACACAACTGGGCTGACTCCTTTCAACAGCCTACCTAATCCCAATTTCAACCTAATCCCATAAAACAAACAAACAAGCTTGTGTGATTTATATAACCTTATTGATCATTTATCAATAACATTGGACTGAAATTAATAATTAAACAGACATTAAGAACATTGACAATGTTGGTGATTGGGCCTCTAGAAAAGGGAGAAAAGCAACCTTTTCTCCATCCGCACCGGCTGTGTTTTGTTTTTTATTGCTAATTCACAAATATTAGCATGAGCAATAGGCTCGGAAGGAACTTGTTTTGGTGGAACATGTGTATGTTTAAAAGTTGTTTTAGTCGTGCAACAGAAAACTCAGATTGGACAGATAGTCTAGCTAGATATTTGGATTTAACCGGCAGAGATCTGAGAAAAGGTTAACCATGGTCTTCATAAATCGAACAGAGTTTAAAATGCCAACACAAAGGAAGCCCAAGGCAACGGATATCTGGCCTAACAGAGCAATCCCGGAAGTGGAACGTCAAGGATATAGACTACAGTTTCAGCAACAGATGAGGCTCATTAGGGAGCCAGGCTAGAGGATATTGTAATTTTCATTTCAATAATTTGTCATCCAGCGTATAGAAAATGTTATATTATTCGGGGTCTTCAGTCAGAACAGGGGTAAACCAATTTTGCCATAATGGCCACATTAATCTCTATTGAATTTGTTTACACTAAAACAAACAATTCTCAACTGCCTAACTTTATGTAAATGTATTCAAATGAGGAAAATAACACTGTTTTACTGACACAGTTGTGTTGTGCATCTGCATATGTGTCAAATGATTTGGATGCTTGAATAATGCATGCTTGAGACAACAGCCTGAGAGTAGGGTGAAATGTCTCTTTCGTCTGGGAGCACGTGTGATGAGATTGTAATACCCTCCTCAGAATTTCTCTTCAGAATCACCTCAGGGATAATTTACCATCACTATCAAATCTGTTTTTTTTTTGTTTTTTTCTCATTTAAGATAAAATAAAGATGGATGAGAGAGGAGAAATGAGAAGGCGTCTCACTCCCCCAGGTGGGAACCACAGCTAATGGGTTGATGGAAGCCTATGAATTAAACATGATTTCACTGAAAGGACTGTTTTGGATGATTTTAAGGTCCATTACTGCACATCTTTCTGCAGCCTCTATGCTTCACTGGTCCAGGAAAACACCAAGTCAAGGTAGTTAAGAGGCAGATTGAGCAATTTCTATTGTCAAGTGTTGTTTACTCACGGAAACGGCGTAATGAAGATTTACTCTTTGCAGATGGTTACTTCTGTCTTGTCTCTCCGGTCACTTTCTCTTCCTCTCAAAAATAGGCTGAATATTTGCCGTAAACATTTTTATCTGTGGTCTGTTTACTGGAATACAATGGGACAATGTTCTTGTCTGTTTATGTGGCATGAACAGAGCTTCAATTTTCTTATCTTCCAAAATGATAAACCATCCGCCGGAGATATGTATCCTCTTTATGAATGATGCTTATCATATGATTACTGCTGGCATGAAAATTAATAAGTAATATTTTGTAACTCTATGTTGCCAATTAATATAACACAATAGTCATTCGAGCTCATGAAAGTGTTTTGAATTTGATGAAATACCTGCTAGTGGGTAGCTCTTTTCCATTACCTGCTTCCAAGAAATTACTTCTATATACTGCTAATTTGAAACCGCAAATATGTTTTAATTGAAATGTAATGCCACCTGAATAACATTCACCAACTATTAGTTTCCGTTATTATCCATTCTTTTCAAGTAAAGCTGTGTTTAGGCTCTCACAACATTACATGTGACCTTCCAGCAACGTATAGTATGATATTGTGAAAAGTTTTGTTGCAACGAAACAACTCTGTTAGTATAGTAGGTGATGATTGAATAAATCCTCAACAATTGGGAGGGTCAACGAATGATACATATCTCACAGTCTTGCTATTTCACTTAACTGACTTATAAACTCCATGGAAAAGCTTACAAGCTAGTTGTGCACAACATTTTGCACACAATGTGTATTGTCAGTATATTGTCATCAGTGTGACACAACCTCAAGGGTGAAGAATAAATTAAAGCTGAAAACTCATTAATAAAACAACTCATTCAGTTAATTTAGACGAGATGAGGCCATTAGCCTCCACACAGCATGCTGGACATGCGTAAGCCTCAGACTTAGTACAACCCACAGGAGAAAGCAAGCTATCATCTGCAGCCATGTTAACAGCAGTCTCAAATGTGATGTTGGAAATTACCACCAGCTCCAGCACACTACTTAGTTTAGGGTGACGACTTTTACTGCATCTTGAGGCATGTCAGTCCCCGTTCAAATAAAGCCTGAAACAACAAACGCACTAAGCTGTCAGTGTTAAAGTTGATCAGTATTTAATGAACTCACTATCATCTCTGGTTGTTAAGAGGATTTGGGATTATTGAGGCGAGTGCTGCAACAAAATAGGTAAATTACCTCCTCACCCAATGACAGTTGGGGTTTAATAAAATGAAGGCCAGAGGGTGTAATGTATCATTGTCACTTTGTGTATCCAGATTAATTCAATAACATTACGGCAGGGATGTGTCTAAATTGTCTGTTCATGGAATAGTGCAGCAACAGTGCCTTGGAAATTAAATTAAATGAATACCTGTCTGATAAGGCTACGGTCAGCAGCACATCTAAAGCTCTCTAATTAACATTTTATATCACATCTGTTTAATCTGTACAAAAAACAATGTGTAAAAATGTCAGTTTTCCGCTTTACAGGGAATTATGTGTTGGACAATTTTTTTTTAGACAAACAAACTAACTAAATAAAAAAATAATTAGTGAGCTTTAGAGGTGCTTAAGTGGATTAAAAAAATGTCAGGCTAACCGTTTCCCTGTTTCCAGTCTTTATGCTAAGATAAGCTAACAAGCTGCTTGATAGCTTCATAGTCAATCTTCTCATCGGTCACCTATATGGAAAAACATTTAGATCTTTAGTGAAGAATTAATAAGGGAAAGTATAATTGAAGTGCAGAATCTTCTACTGGATCTTCTATCTTCTGGATAGCTTCACTAGAGCTTCATTGTTGATTGATTAGCTCTCTGTGGAGCTCTATCATAGCTTGCAGGCATATTGATCTCATTGGGGGACCTAGTAGTAAGAGACCTTCGCACATTTAACATTATATAAAACAAAAGCAGCTTGATTTAAAATGTCATACTTCACTCAGACATCAAACTTTCAGATCTAGTGTCGAACTGCAGGCTCTGGCTAAGCTTTAGTACATTTTTCTCATGAACACTGTATGTCTCCTAGAAATGTGTGTTAATCCTCAAAATAATAACTTACATACTTTGGTCTACAAAGGTTATGACGTACAAGATAGATCCTTTTAGATGTTTTTGACGTGATCCAGCTTCACCCTCGCCTCATTACGACGTGGACAGCAAGTGCTAAACATAGTATATGTCTTGGCTGACAAGAGCTCTAAACAGTCGAGCCATTTCAGTCGTCTGGGTTCCATCCTCTGTGCTAATGGATCCCCGCACCTTTTCCTGTTTTCTATAAACACCCCACTATTCTCGCACTCTACCTCTCTTCTTTTTGGTAAAAGATACTACAGATTGAGCATGTTTCTCCTCAGGTTTACTTGAGGAGAGACTTATTTGTCCTATCAGTCAATATGTTGAGAAGTAGAGAGAGAGAGAGTTTTAAAACTGAGTCAGAACTGACTAAACCAGAGGTTTGCTATTACAAAATGAGCTGGGGGGGGTAGCTAAATTCTTCACAAAACATCACAGGATACTCTGCACAGCTCATGAGGCACCTGAGTGCAACGGACCTTTTAATAGCGGGGCAAGAATTCCGGCTGTGCATTCAAATTCTGCAAATGGTGCTCAAAATGCAGGAGTACAATCCTTGAACTCAGGCTTTTTCTGTGCAGAAAAAAACTGAACCCATTTAAATAATTTATTGGCACTCTATGTGTGTCCTTGTAGTGCGGTCTTCTTTATGCATGTCTTTAAAGGATAAATCTTTATTGCTACTTTCTGGATAATTTCCAGATTATTGTGAGTGCTGTTCTAGTGTCAGACAACATTAAGTTACTTAAACATTTTACTTGACACACTCGACTCAAAGCGAGTACAAATACACTCAAAACGACTGCAGAAGATGCAGTCATGTCATTTGTAGTTAGTCCGTGGGTCTTGCTCTCATGTACTGTAGGAGCAGTGGGAGGCGTTTTGCGTGTCTGTGCCCTAGGGGCCTGTTGTTTCATAAGCAAATCCATGTTTTTTTGTACAGATACACTAAAATGAAGACCGCCACCAACATCTACATCTTCAACCTCGCTTTGGCCGACGCCTTGGTCACCAGCACGCTACCATTCCAGAGCGTCAACTACCTGATGGGGACCTGGCCGTTTGGAGACATACTGTGCAAGATGGTGATGTCCATTGACTACTACAACATGTTCACCTCTATCTTTACGCTCACCACCATGAGCATTGATCGCTACGTCGCTGTGTGCCACCCAGTCAAAGCGCTGGACTTCAGGACACCGCGTAACGCCAAGATCGTCAACGTCTGCAACTGGATTCTCTCCTCGGCCATCGGGCTGCCTGTAATGTTCATGGCCTCCACAGTCCTCTCTCGTAAGCATGTGCACACTCAGTATGTGATTCATAATAACACGTACTGTATATCCTTTATGACAACAACAATAACAGGATAGAACCAGGTCTCCTGGAAAAAATTGAGGTAAAAAAAGTAGCCTCCAACCCTCAAGTAGCAACCATGCACAACAGAGCTCATTTCTTTCTTAGTCCTTGGTAGATAATGAGTTCAACAAGGTCTCACAATCGAATACAAGCACAAAACGGGAAGAAAACACTTTCCGTTAATTCTCTGCATTCCAGCCTTAATGAGCAATTATGTACTCCAGCAGGCTCTATAAAAGGAGACAATCCAGATGAGTTGCTTAGGTTTTTCTGTGTAATTGCAAAAAAGAACAATTGAATGCTATATGCCTGTTGGTGACTAATATAACTGTCTGCGTTAAAGCGGCCACCAAAGCCAGGCTGTCTCTGTGTCGCTGCAAACATAATGGAGAGACAACTGCCACTGAAATTGAGTGTGATCGCGCTCTGTTTGGAGGAGAGAGGCTAATGAGCGATTTACTGACTCAGTAAAGTTGTAACTCTGCATGGTGCTAAAATATGTTTATTGCTTTAGCGCCACAAAATATTTTTATGGGCATTTCTATGCCTTTTATTTGAGTTTTGGACAGTAGAAAGATGACAGCAAATGAGCGGAGAGAGATGGGGAATTAAACGCAACAAATGGTCAAAGTCGAATGTTGTGCGTCATGGTGGAAGTATTAACCACTAGGCAACCAGGGCAATATTCAAGAATTCAAGAAATTCAGTTTCAATTCAAATGACCGGAAGAACGGAGAGGAGAATTCACATAACATTAACCTCTGAAGATAGACAGACGAAACAAAGCGCTACATACAGAAAAAAACATTAGTGCTAAAACAGTTTGTTCAGTTTACAGCCTCAGCAGCTAGCTGTTTCCAGTTTAAAAAAAACTGTGTACTACCTAATCAGCTAAATCAGATAAAGTTAGCAGCTAGTTGGTGAACATAATGAAGCTAAAGAGCTAAGAGAAAAAGTTTCAACCCTAAATACTATTATTACACTTGTGCAACACTGCATTGCATTGTGTACAACCAGATTAAGCAAACACATTTCAGAGGAATAAAGCACAGATGATTAAAAAGAACTACCAAGTGAAAATATAGTTGATACAAATAACTACTTGTGAAATTGCTCATAAGGAAGACATGAATGTTTGCGTCTCCGTTTACTTGTGAACATACAGTATGTGTGCATGTGTGTCTCCTCACCCTGCACAGCCTCCAGTATTGTTGACTGCAAGCTGATATTCCCCCACCCCTCCTGGTACTGGGAAACACTGCTGAAGATCTGTGTGTTCATCTTTGCCTTCATCATGCCCGTCCTCATCATCACCGTCTGCTACGGCCTCATGATCCTGCGGCTGAAGAGTGTGCGCATGCTCTCGGGCTCCCAGGTTAAGAAAAATTTGTTTTTCTTCTACAAACATGGGCCAAAACTTAAAAACGATATTTTGTATATTTTGTGCCAAAGGCTTTTAATTAAATGGAAATGAAAATACCTGACATTGGGTCTACTAACTACATGGCCTACACTGTGTACACAATAACTAATTGATATTATCATTAAGAGTAATGAAGCAAAATGCAAGGTTGCCCAGAGCTTGCATGCAAATATGGTGCACTCATTGCTCTCAAGAAAAAAGCAATAAGGGGAAATCTACTTAAGCCTGAGGTTGTGGCTCATTTTTAATTAATTGCAGTGGAAGATAAAATGACCTAAAACAGTAATTTTGAAAACATTTACCATACGCTGGCTGCAAATCATGTGCGGATTCTAATGAGGATGTATTTACAGTAGATAAAAATGGAATAAAGGTGGTGGTACATACGCTTTGTTCCTACTAAAAAGCACTTCAGACACCATTGCACTTTTTCTTAACCACTTTTCTTCCTTTCCATCTTGCTTTTCTCTCTGCCTTTTGATCCTCTCCCCTTTACCTCTCCTCTCATTGCCCTCTAACCATCTTCTCCCAATCCTTTCTCTCATCCTCCATCATCCTTCTCCATCATTATTATCTTTCATACCTCACCTTTTCTCATGCTTTCCTCTTTGTACTTTGTCATTTGTCCATCACTCATCTTGTACTCCCAATTATCCCCAAACATTAAACCTCCTACACACACACACACACACACACACACACACACACACACACACACACACACACACACACACACACACACAGGAGAAGGACAGAAACCTGCGTCGGATCACCCGCATGGTCCTGGTGGTGGTTGCCGTCTTCATCGTATGCTGGACACCCATCCACATCTTTGTCATCATCACAGCTCTGATCAATATCCCCAGCTCCACGCTGCAGACTATCACCTGGCACTTCTGCATTGCCCTGGGCTACACCAACAGGTACGCATTAGACAAATATTTTCTCTGTAATATTGAAACTGTTAGTCCTAACAATTCCGGTATAATAAGTGGAGATTATTCATTAAAGCTTGGTTAAGTGTAGATAAAAGGATGCTCATTATAGGAAAAATTGTGTTTTACAGATGAGAGCAAATTGCATTGACGTTTTGATAACGTGCATTTGTTGGTACATGGTTTGATGCAATGACTTGAGTTGGCTTGTAGTCAACCCATGTTATACTGTATATAAAAGGTAAAACTGATGTTGGTGAGTTTAGGGGGAAGCTGATTTTCTTGTGTTAAACTGTAACCTTGTTTTCGTCCCCTGCAGTAGTCTGAACCCGGTTCTTTATGGCTACCTCGATGAGAACTTCAAGCGTTGTTTCCGTGAGTTTTGCACCCCGAGTCCCTCAGTGTTGGAGATGCAGAACTCGTCCCGAACCGGAGTCACAAGCCGCAAGCTCCCACAGCGCGAACACAACACTGCAAACACAGGAGAAAGGTCCAATCAACAGGTAGACATTGTCTGTGTGTAGTTCATTGCATCTGGGAATGACTAGTTCAACATTTTTGGAAATGCACTTATTTGCTTTCTTCCCAGAGTTAAATGAAAAGATCGATACAACTCTTGTGTCTGTACAGTAAATATGATGCCACAGCCAGCAGCCGGTAAGCTTAGCTTAAGCAAAAGACTTGTCGTCACCACGAAGTTGCCAGATAACCAGCAGAGACTGCACAGAAGTTACTTTGCCTGGCCAAGAAATAGTCCGGCACATTACCTCCCATAAAACCAAAATCTTTTTTTGTGGTCGGCTGACTTTTTTTTTTTCTTTTTTTTTTTACCTTGGGACAGAGCAAAGCTAGTTGATTTCCCTCGATTTCCAGTCTTTATGCTAAGCTGAAGACTGAAGCTTCAAATTTACTTTAGACATAAGAGTACATTACTCTTCATTTTAGGTATATGGCTGTTAACAGTCATGTAAAAGGTACATATAAATATACTCTATACAACATAACATGAACATGCTTTCTCTTCTTTTCCCTACTCTCTGCAGGTATGACTAGCCTTGGAGGGGTCGTCAGACTCTCGCTCTTGTGGGGGCGTTGCCAACGACGATCTCAACTCAGAGGTCACGCAGGTCACCACAGGGCTCTGACCATGCAAACACAAAGTGACACGTACATCAGACAATCTAGGACACGAGTGAGCATTGATAGCACAGACCATTTAGGCAGTGTGCTGCAAGCTTAACTGCAGCTGTGCATTAGGTCAGGCCTTTCACCTGCCAAGCAGTGTTACTAACTGCATGGCTGTGCAAGGATTTTACTCTGAAACCGATACAGATGGTTTAAGATATACTAAAACAGAAAATAGAGCATCATTACAATACTCCTCTTAACCGAAGAAGCTGTTGCACTTTTTGTGCATTAACGCTATTACAGCTTTTAGTTTTCATTATTGCTGTTATTACTATAATATACACTATATAGACTGAGTATGTCCTGTGTATGTGTGTATCGCACTCACACACACACACACACATGATGTTTTGTTCTGTATGCTGCAGACAAAGCTGCCTCATTGATCTAAGCCTCTTCTCTTAACCCTCATATCGCTAATCCAGTAGGTTGTAAAAAAAAAAAAAAAAAAATCTATCAATTATCTTGTTTGCAGTGTTCATGTGACTTCCCTCCAATCTGTTACAGTTGCTCCTGATGTTTTCTTTTTTAAGTGTTTGCATGTGTGAGAAGTCTGGAAAATGTGGATTTATCGGGGAAACTGGACAATAAAGGATCTAATTAGATTTTTTTTTTTTATCTAATGCTCAAAGGCTCTGTGGCTCCCTCACCACATGAAGACATCACTGGACAGCAGGTGACAGAAAAGTTATTTACAGCACCAAATGTGCTTCTTGTCCAGCTTCTGTATGGAGTTCACCCTATTAACACTGTTTTTCATTGATTGATCTGCACAGCACCATGCTGGCTTTGGTCACTTCAGGAAGACTCCCCTCTCAACCCACCTGACCCTTTGTTGTAATTCCATGCTCCCTCTGTCTTCATTATTTCCTTTTATTCTTCTGTTTTTATGTTGTCTCTGTAACTATGTTTTCTACCCTTCGCTGAATTTATCATTAAATAGACATACAGTAGAGCACTGTATGTTCTCTGCTGAATTTGACACACTTCTGAATGTACAGAAGGGAAACCTGCTGTGTTACTCACACTGGATCCTTGTACTAAGCTTGGATCATCTAAACCAGTTAACACAATGCCCGTTTGCACAGCACACATATTGTGCTATTGCGACATACAATGTGAACACATGGTACTACCAGTGAATGATTAACTACAGCTTAACAGCCATTACACCAGGCATGGGTTCTGAAGAAGTTAACAAGTGAGCCAAGCAGGATTGTACATATGTTGTAATCTTTAGAATTGCTTGTGCTTACATGTTGTGCTGTATGCTAAACTTGCCAGTTGCCTTTATAGTAGCTCTACTTGATATTATGTGTACCAGTATTATTATTTTTGTAATGATCTGTAAAGATGAACATGACTGTATTTATCTCCCATGTAAAATACTATAACTACTCTGTTCCTGAAAATTATTTCTGATCATGGTGGACAAGCAAGTTACTGTGCTTCTAAACTAACTTAAGTGATGTATATTAATCGGAAAACAATGTGTGTGAAAACCTTGTGAATTTGAAAATGTATGCAGAATTTAACTTTATAGACTGTTTTTTTTGCTTTCAATCAATTTTTAAAGATTGTACAGTAGACTACTATTTTCAGTCTTTCACGCCCCCAGCTAACACAACAGGAAAAACCGTGTAAAAACATGTAGCCAAATTGTCTAAGATTGAAATATTACAAAACTGTAGCTGAGTTTGGCTGAAATGGGGCATCAAGTGTCACATGCTGTATTAAATGCAGTGTTTGTTGTGCGACAAAATGTATGTTTCTTTTACAAAACACATCATGTGCACAAAACTAATTTTGATGTGCCATGTGTCACCTTTTGTTTTTTATTTTACATAAACAGTGTAAAGATATTTCAAACATACATCTCATTATTCATATTCCAGATCCTTCACACTAGGACACAGACAAGAAATGCCATAATCATAAACAAACATATTAAAATAAAACAAACTAAAGACACAAAACATACAAACCAAACCACATCATAACCTTTTTTTATGATAAGTAGTAGTGTTACATTTGCCAAACATTTTGGTTAGTCCTCAACTAAAAGCCATTTCTCTTTTAACGTTAAAGTGAAATCCTACTGTTTGAAGCTACAAATAGTTGCTAAGCAGCTACACTGGGCTTTTTTTTAGTACACATTACATTCTTCCTTAGAATACAAATAATACTAGGAGCTAATTAGTCCTAGAACAATGCTTTTTATTTTATTCCATGGATCATCAACTGGTGAGAATGCTGAATTTCTGCTTTTGTTTACATTTGTTTGAAATATATATATCATGTCATATCATATATATATATATATTTTTTTGCAGCATGCACTTGGTGCACCATACAGAATACACTCTTAATGGTAAGTTTAAATAAAATGTATAAGATACTGTCCATGATCTGTACCCATACCACCATTTAACTGTTTTCTGTCATTTGCTTATTTACATGACTTGTGATTCAATCATGACTTAACTTGTCAAGTCTTAAAATGGCATTTATTGTATTTTAATGTACAGAGGATAATTTTGACTTAATGGACAACACATAACACAATACATAAAATGTTACTGTTAATTCATGCATTTTCTATGTTCTAAAATGTAATTCTAAGTCTCACTGAATGCCTTTTTTGTTGTATCAGAATAAAGTATCATCTGCATTAAAGTGTGTCTTCTCTTCAAATACACATATTCCATTCTCAAGCTGAAACATGACACAGCTTTAAATATCTATACTCTCAACGATGAGTAGTACAAATTACAAACAGATAAAAATTAATTATGAGGATATCAACCTAAACTACACTTTGTAAGGTCGAGACAGACATGGTTACTGGATTTGACAATTCAAATCAGTTTGAGGCTGAGGCTGGGCTATTTTTCCCCATCAATCACTTGTTAGCTCCTAGAACTACAATTTGCCACCAAGTTATTGCTGTAATGTAAAAACTCATCGTTGTGCCATTTCTCCATATTTCAGCGATTAAGTTGCTGCGTCAGCTCAGTGTGTGTGTCATTTGGCTGTGGATTCAGATGTCACAGCAGAAATTTTGACTGGTCATTGCAGTAAAAGCACTGGTGTAACAAATAACATTTACAGCATCCTCTGTTCCAATTTAACTGTCCCAGTATGCCATTGCAGTGAGCTAGCATGCACAATAACAGGAACTTGAAATTTGTACACAAATAATTATTTGGCATGATAAATGCTCACGTCTGTGAGGGAGAGGTAATGATTTTTAATGTCTTTGATTTTTTTTTTTCATTTGGCACTTTCCCTCATGGTAAATCCTTTGGAAACCTTTGACAAAAATCTTTGGCAGGTCGAGAGCTGAGAACAATTATGTACATTCAAAGGGCATACAGTATATATAATCTTTCATCATTATTTCTGCACAGCGCATAATGGAGTATAAAATAATATACTGTATAATTATTTTTGCAATTCTGCATTTCATCCTACAAACTTGTTATTCTGTGTTTAAAGACCTATATATGAAAGTGAGTCATCTGACTCTCTGCTGAGTCATCTGTACTTTATTCCTCCCTTTTGTGAGTATTTTAAAATCAACTATTATTCTCAATTATTAAGCCCGCTTATCAGCAGGTGCATTTCATTTTTTAGTCCTCTGCTCTTCTCCGATCCTGCGCCCTCGCTCAGCAAGTGGGCACTCGCATGACATATGGTGCTACGTATAACCAAGTGTCAAGGGGAAGTGAAAGGGGGCATCTATATGGACTGAACCTGGTTTCCACACTATTTTATTATTTCACACTGGGATGCCTTGATTGCAGTAAAGCAAGCTTTGATTATTTAACCACAAAAAAATAAAGGTATTTCTAAACAGTGAGGAAAGTTCTGTTGTTGCAGAATTTCACATCAGATTTCGTCTGAAATTCAAATGTGTTCAAAAGGTCATGCGTGCATATTCTCAACCCGAGACAATCTGTGAGGTCACCGTGGATTCAATGTGTATGCATGCATGTGTAGTGTGCATGAGGTGCTTACACTGGTGTCTGTTTGAGAAATCGTGATCAGTACGGTCTCAGACCGACGTGGGCGTGTTTACTGCATGTATGTCTGCGTACATGCCTTCAACTCCATCCTGTCATGAATGGGGATGTCGGGGAGCCAGGCATTATGTTATTGGAGATGACAGCATGATTAGTCCTGTCATAGCGATTATTATCAAGTGGGTTAAATGTTCCCTCTTCCTGCAGAGACGGTGCTCTCATTCAGACGTGATGTTGTGAGGCTGCCCTTGTCTTCACGGAAAGCTAATCAACCAAACCAAAGCTAATCAACCAAAACATGAGTTAAATGACATTATATTTCAAAGCCTTTGTCTCAAGAAAAATGAGGGTCTATATCAGAAGATTAAAGAACATTTTGTTTTTACAAATCCTACAGAAATGGATACTGTGGCTCATTCCTTTCCCCTTAACATGCTGTTTTGCATTCATGTAACAGCTGATTACTTAAGTAAATGTACCACATTCTGTTATGATGTCCTTTTATTAGATTAGACATATTTAATAAGGTCATACATCTCATTACGATGCGGACATGCTTCTTCAACATTGCGTGGTAGTTTGGGACAGTGTCTAAGGAGTGGCAGACTGGGGTGGTGGTTCCCCCGTTCAAAAAGGGGGACCAGAGGGTGTGTGCCAGTTACAGGGGTCTCTACTCCAAGGTGCTGGAAAGGAGGGTTCGGCTGATAGTCGAACCTCAGATTGAAGAGGAACAATGCGGATTCCGTCCTGGTCGTGGAACAACAGACCAGCTCTTTTGGGTAAAAGTTTTGTGTTTTCCCCTTAACTTTTTCCAGGATGTGTTTTGGGGCTTGTAGTTATAAATATGTGGAAAACATTAAATTACAGTGCATTTATTTTCGTAGCTATATGTACGAATGGTTCATGAGAGCAGCCTGCGATATATTTATGTGTTTATTTATCTGATATCATTGATTAAAAGTGCACGTTTTCTACACTTTGGAATCATGTTTTTAAAAGGGTTGTCATATAATATGTAGAATACCACAGTACCTGCAACAGGCATGGCCAAATAATGACATTCAGCGCTGTATCTATACTTAGAAAAAATGTGATTCCTATTCATTTGAGAAGGTCACACAGTGGTTATCCGGTTATTGGCTTCACATTGCTGTTCTGCTCTGAAGGCTCCAGGGAAAAAGCCAAAGGCCAGTCTTGTTTTATTGTTGCTACTGATTGTGGATTTTCTCAGGTCATAACCAACACCTTGAGTGAACAGGCTCTTGACTGATCATAGCATGTGACCATTGGAAAAATGTATGAGTTTATAACAGCAAATAGACATAAATCCTTCAAGAAACACCAAACAGTAGACGAAAGAAGGAGTGAGATTGAATGTTCAAGAGGCGTGTCAAATCCGATTTAGGTCCCCCGGGCTTTAATACCTCAACAACTCAGCACTGTCATAGAGCAGTAGTTTCCTCAGGCTATTTCACACTAAGATCAATGTCTAACCGGCTCTCATCGTCTGACAGAGAGGAACATTGCATTTTGCTGTTGTGGTTCAAAGCACATCAGGAGGATGAGAGATGGACGTTGTAGAGAGAATCTCAGGTGTGGTGGGGAAATGAAAGTCATGGATTGTCCCAAGAAAACAGACTGGAAGTAAGCCAGAAAAACAAACCAGTCAGTTGGTCTGACTAATGTACCAGTAAGCAAATGACCACTGAGTCCTGTAAAGCTGCCATCCACCTCATTACTTTGTCCGCCAATGAACCAGCCACCCAGCAAAAGCCGGCTGTTTGACAACTGACCAATGAGCAGCCTTGGTTTGTCCACCAACTAACCAGTCATAGCTGTAACAACCCGACAGGGTGTAGTTTTTTTTTTTTAACTTCTTGTCTCTATCTAACTCTGACACCTGTTGGTTGAAATTGGCTCTATGTAAGGCAGTTGGTTTAAATCACTGGACGTTTCGCTGACTCCTTTTTTTACTAGGCTATCACTCAGCAGGACTGGGGGCGTCCTGGGGCACAGGAGCCATCCAGTCAGACAATATTCCCATCCATCCACCTGATTTCATTACCCTTTCCTCCTGCTAGTGCATAGCTGTTCCCAGGTCTGCTCACTAAAAGATTGGCTATCGAAGTTTGATCATTATGCCCCTGTGACTATTATTTTACCTTAGATGTAGCTATGCAAATGTGTAATAACAGTACATCTATCTGGCAGAGTACAAAACAAAGAAACTAGAGGAAGAGAATTTAGACTGAATCTATACTCTTATGCACGTACACATACATGCACATACACTATACACACTAGTGACCCTTCATTTCACTACATATCGTGTCCTTTTCTGACACTTTTCAGCCACTTTGGAGCACACACTCCACACTTTATAAGGTGCATTGTACAGAGTAGTTGTAATACCATCTACAAAGACAAACTCTACACTATCTGGATTGCATTAACAACCCAATTTCTGCTGACAAGGTATTTCAGTGAAAAAGATAATATTGCAGTATTACAATTCCATACCAAGGAGAGCTTTGAGTAGAACATTTTGAACGTTTTGAACTAAAGCTAGCAAACCCTTCTTCTATGCATTTGTCTTAAGGGGCACTCCGCCTATTTTACATATGATCAAGAACAATTTACTCGTCATGGGGACTACTACTCCAATACTACTACTTATGCTTGTGATAACAGTGTTTAACACTTTTTGAAAATAAAGCCTCAATCACAAAATGGGTCATGGGTTATGAAAGATATGGGTGTTTACCAGGCAGGAAGGGTCTACTATAAGATGCTATTGAGTTGCATTATGGTAATGATAATTGTAGGATTTTGTGTTTTAGGTGCTTGAGCTCCAAAGTCTGTAATTTCCTAAAAATTAAATACAATCTTAAATATTTAATAATGACTGGAAACTTTCCCTATATTTCATGTTCAGCTGACCAGCTGTGTACTGACTAAAAGACAATTGATAGAAATGAATAACTCAGGAAGTATATTAGACACTCTCCATTTTTTGTCACCAATAATTACACTAAGTACTGAATTACATTTCCTGGAACCTTCCTATGAATTGAGAGTTACATATTAGTTCCTTTCTAGGAAATTATAGGAAACAGTGGGACCCGTGGGACCCGTCAAATGTTTCTGAGATATACACTACCAGTCCAATGTTTGGGGTCACATAGAAATTTCCATTCCACTGCATTACAGACAGAATACCAGCTGAGATCAGTTGCATTGTTTTTTTAATCAGGGCAGCAGTTTTCAGATTACATTATGGTGTAAACCATGGTGGTGGTGGTGGTGGTAATGGCGCAGTGGATATGACACATGCTTTTGGTGTGGGAGATCTGGGTTCAATTCCCACTGTGATACATCAACCAATGTGTCCCTGAGCAAGACACTTAACCCCTAGTTGCTCCAGAGGTGTGCGACCTCTGATATAGAGTATAGCAATTGTAAGTCACTTTGGATAAAAGCGTCAGCTAAATGACATGTAATAACAATAATAATTATAATTATGTGCTTACATAATTGCAAAAGGGTTCTCGACTGTTGTAGAAAGAAGTGGATGATCTTTAATGCAATATCTACATTGCCCATTATCAGCAACCATTCATCCAATGTTCCAAAGGCACATTCTGTTTACTAATCTGATATCATTTTAAAAGGCTAACTGAGAAAACATTGGAGAACCCTTTTGCAATTATGTAAGCACATAATGTAATCTGAAAACTGCTGCCCTGGTTGAAAAAACAATGCAACTGATCTCAGCTGGTATTCTGTCTATAATGGAGTGGAATGGAAATTTCAAAGTGACTCCAAACTTTTGACCAGTAGTGTATATATTTAACAGCATATTTATTCAGCAATATCTCTATATTGTCTTCTAATTAAAATGTAGTGCAGTGTAGTTATGCAAATTGTTGAATATTGAGGTACGGACTGCTACAGAAATAGAAACTGAAGAAAAGGCCTGTTAATAATGATCATGATCAAACACACACAGAGAGATAATGCAAAGGAGTAGCATAATGTAACAGGCTGTATAACAGCACATCTTATTCATCCCCCCCTTCTATCTCAATTATTCTCCTTTAAGTGGATTTCAGAAGACTAATGACTTAAGTGTATCTTTATTCTCATTCTGATGCAAATCCCACATCTTTTACCCATTGTCTGCTGCCCCATTGTGCATTCACCTTCTCTTATGCCAAGGTGCTGAAGATAGTCTAGTTTTGTCTTAAAAACCACAATGAACTCTTTACTTTTTCTATTTTGCCAATAGAGACTGAATATGTTGCACAATGCATTATACCACAAACATAAAAGGAAAGGAAGGCTCATCAGATCATCTGGGCACTCTCACTTTTTCTCATTAATGAAATAAGGAAAAAAAAATTGTAAATAAGATTTTGTTCTTAATGACTTGCCTGTAAAAATAAAAGGTGAAATAAATAAAAAGGTGTCTTTGACCTAACTCACTCAGCAGCTTCAACTAAGACGTGCTATCAGAAATGTAATCTCTATCCCTGTAGATCTCCATGGTGCAGTGTGATAAATGGAAGTTTATTTCTTATCACTGTTATCCTTCATATTGAGTTATTCTCCTCAGGGATTTTTCTACAGAGCGGGTGAGCTAAACAGACAATCCAGTCATGAGCAGCAGTCCTCATGAAACCTAATTAAATAAGTATGCCGTCTAGTTTAATCACACATGAAGGTGAACCTTAATGATGGGATCTTATACCAAGATTAATGCTTTTTCGATACCTAAACTTGAATGCCTAGCTTTTAGTACGTCAGTGTAAATTAACCTCTGACGGCATTGTTTTACTTTCCCTGCATTTATAGAGTTCCATTATCACAGCAAACTTTGTAGCTTCTTTCTGGGTTTCTAGTTATTTCTATTAATAGCAGGCTGCACACATAAAAAACAGACACAGTACCAATATCAACACCTTTCCTACATGTACCATAACTTGTTACATGCTCAGTCAATTTCCTTGGGGATGAATGCACTTTATAGGTACTCTATAAGTAAGATAAACAACAACTCTACTAAAAATAAAAGCATCAATAGAAATATTATAATAGTAAAAGTTCACTGATGTTTTTAGCCACACTGACAGTGTGGGGGTCTATGCTTTGTTCCCAGGGCCCTATGTTTGCAAACTAACGAAGGGAGATTGACGTTTCAAATGTAGTTTGAATGATAAAAATGTATTCAGCTACTGTGGAGATGGAATGGAAGTAAAAAAAACCCTCTGTCCACAAATTTGAGGGCATAGGTTTTAAGAATATAACATAAATGGGCTGTAAGCTGTATGTGGGTGATTCCAAAATAACGGACCACATAAACTATACGTCTGACCTAGGGAAATAAAGCATTGCTGACAAGTAAAACCTTTTAAAGGGTCTCCTTCATCATGGTCATATTAGGAGAATATTGAGGGACATAGGACCCAAAGCAGTGTGACTCTAGGGATCTATTGGTCTGTCCCCCACTTTGGTCCACAATGAAATGTTACTGAACTACTATTTCATTGCCATGGAATGTTGTACATTATGAGTACAAAATGTATGCCCAAATAAAAACTAATGGCATTCCCATCAGCCTCTGCTGCACTGTTTAGTGCTAATTAGGAAATCATTAGCATGCTAAAACGTTAAACCAAGATTAACATTGTAAATATTATACTTGCTAAAAATCAATAATTTAGTGTTGTAATCGTGAGCATGTTAGTGTGCTGATGTTAGCTTTAAGCTAGCTCTAAGTACTGGTATGCCTACAGACTCACAGAGCCGCGAGCATTTAGACTCACTTCCTCAGTTTTGCATTGGGTACACTATGTTACATTACCAAATCATGGAGTAAAGTACTGTTAATACCTGAAGATGAAAGTCCAACAAGGGCGTCAGATACAACAGAGCTGTTTGCAGCCTGTATACAAATAGAAGCGATTTTACCCAAAAAGTGTGTTAACATAAGAAAACTTAATTACCAAGAATTTGACATACTCTCAGAAAACTTTTTTTACTTAGATGTAAAAAAAACTGCAAAATAAAGCATTTGTTGTGTGTCAGTCTGAGGCAAAAAAGCTTACAAACAGATGAAACTATCCTTATTGTACCTGGTACACCTGGTAGGGCAACACTGGCCATGCAAATTTGAATCTAATTTGAAAGGAACAGAATGTTACCCCCATTTGTTTCTCTCCGGTTCATTTTACAGGTGGAACCTACCGGAAGTCATCGTTCCATTGCATTGCCACGGAGTGCGAACGGAGGAACATATTATTTACATCTTCTGACTTCGCGCTTACATTCTTTACATTTGATAGAGTAAGTATCTTTAGCACCTGAAAACTATATGATCATTAAGGAACATATATTTAGCTAAAAGAACAGTTTAAGTTAAGGTTCGAGGATACTTGTATTGGGCTAACACGAGCTAGCTAACCTCACGTTACTGTTTGCCAGAAAGCCAACATTAGCATACTAGCTAACTGTTTGTTTGTTTGTAAAAGCGAGGGAGCTATTTTCCCGGTACTTACTATGTTACGGTTATATTGAACAAGTAACTGGCTTAAGCACAGACACAGTAGTTCATTTAACAATGACTAAGCCAGAGATGTAGCTGTATGTTCTTTTTTTCAGCTAGATACTAGCAATTTAACTGCTTAACTGTTACATGGTTAATTCGATCTGTGCGCCTCTTGCATGAACTTAAGTTATGTCCTTGCCATATCGTGAGACCGATCGATTTGATGAAATGATTAGGTGCGATGAGATACGATTTAATCCGATAGATAAAGTTAATATCCATTCAATGTACACACATTGATTTCCCATTTATAAATTAAAATAAACATTTTCTATAAAAGAAGCATTGCCTACCTTCAAATAAATATATATTTTGTAAAATGGACCAGGGAATAGTAAAGCTAGGACATGCTAATAGTATACACTGTAATTTCAACTTAATTAGCTAGCCTCTTTAAATCCAATAACATCCACATCAGCTCCATGTTAAATGAAACCGCCTCATTGCTGCTGTAAAGTCCTGAGAGACAGTAACTCAAACACAGGTCCACGTTACACAGCCATTGTGAGCACTCCTTATAATCATATACAACGTTAAAGTATAACGCAAGTACGTACTGTTGTGAGCGTTAGCATGCGGCTAGCGGACTTTTGTGCTAATGAAACTTTAACATCTTAGAACATATAAATGCCAATATACACTTAACACCCAAATACATATCTATAGCCTACATATTTATACAAGTCTACTCACATGTGTATGAACACGTGTGGATGGATGACTTGCAAACCACAGCTAGTACAATTTGCAATATCCAGAATGTATTCCTCTCAGCCACTTTCACCGCTAACTCCAAAAACGAAATTTAGCAATCGGCACATGTTTTTTCTGCAAAACCCAAACAAAGGCGCTGATTGGCTGGTCCCAGCCATCCCGATCATGAATGACCAAGTCCTTAATGTTGACAAAGTCCAAAAATGTTAAGGCTTTTGTCTCCCTCACAAAGAAACACACACCCGTCTCTATCAACAGCATTGCGCACAACGCAGCTTCGTTGGATTGACAGCAAAGCTTCAGTCAACCGATTCGTAACGTTAGAAATGGGCCATCGGCCGAATCTTGGTCCATTTAGACTAGGCATGGGCCGGTATGAGATTCTGACGGTATGATAACCTTCAGCAAAAATACCACGTTTACACTCTCTGTACAACACAGATAGTCGCAAACCAGATGTACACAATGGTGAAAGATTTTTTTAACACTACTGTAAAAGTACCAACTTAGCAGAAAATGTGTACTTGTTTGCTTAGTGAAGTTACGTTAGGACGGAAAATGGCTGACGTTAGCCTGTTATCTGCCTCGGTAGCAGCCTGAAATAATTATGTCACTATTGTTAGACATGCTACGTTAACTCTCGTAGCTGATTGCAAACGTTCATTCAAAGACAGCGTTACGTTACGTTGAATTTGTTTGGGTCGTCTGTGCTTTTTCAGTACCCAAAAAAATTCCCACATAGCCGGCTTCAGTCTTTTTAGACATGCGGGAAGAGTTAGGGTTTCATCTCCTGCAGCTATAATGCACAGACACTCGCACTAACAACAGGAGGGGAAGGGGCCGTGACACTCTACGCTGCACGTTGGCAGGCAGAGGGATTTCGGACCGACACTTTCTGTCCGGGATGACTCATAAAAAAACAGCTCATTCCGCAGGAACGGTTTAACGGGAAACTTTAGTGGTTTTGAAACTGACTTTTTCAAACTGTGGTATACCTTAAAACCGGTAACCGGCACGTGCCTTATTTAGACCAATGCAGGGGTCCGTGTATCTATGTAGTCGTATCTGTGATAATACAACCGGATACCGATTCGTATCGGAGAATCTTTACACCCCTGATATTTATGTTCTTGACTGTATCAGTACTTTGCCTTTTTGTTTATTCCCTTTTTAATATGTTAACGTATGCACCTAATACACCAAGGTGGATTCCTTGCAAGTGCATATGATTCTGATTCACATTCTGATTTTTGTCTAGAGCCTCTGGGACTCTCATCGCCGCAAGAATGACAGACCGATACAACATTCACAGTCAACTGGAGCATCTTCAGTCAAAGTACATCGGCACAGGACACGCCGACACCAGCAAGTGGGAATGGCTGGTCAACCAGCACCGAGACTCTTACTGCTCCTACATGGGACATTTTGACCTGCTCAACTACTTCTCCGTCGCTGAGAACGAGAGCAAAGCGCGTGTCCGCTTCAACCTGATGGAGAAGATGCTTCAACCATGTGGACCACCAGCAGACAAACCTGATGATGCCTAGATTACACTGGAGTGAGCTGTGGCTGTTTTGTTACAGGATGTGTGTGTATGATTCTTTTTGTTTGTTAGACATACAACTTGATTTTCTGCTAAACATATTTAATGTTCTGCTCTTGTGACATTTCTGACCATAAACTTAACCTTGTATAACCCTGCCAGGTTGGCAACACTGAATAGATTGTCCATTTACACAATAGAAGATACCTGGACACAGATCTTCACATGCATCTTGCATCTGGATCACTGAAAAACCTTGTTTCTTCTTCCATACAGCTCTGCAGCTATCAAGGAAATTGTCAGAGAGATGGAAAAGTGGCATACTATCATCTTGTATTAACTGAACTTATTAGCTGTATTCTCGATTAAACTTTCTGTTTTGTTTTAATTAAAATACATACGTTACCAATCAAAATGTATTTTCTCATCACAAAGTCAATGCCCAGACTACATACAGATAGGTGACTTAGTGCAGTGTGTGGCCACCACCAGCAAACAACCGCTCTAATGCTCCTCAGATTCTCCGAGTCTCTTTAATGCTATAGAAGGAATGAACTCCATTCTTGTAAAATATACTCCCTCATTTGGTATTTTCACACAAATCTTCTATAGGTGTTAAGTTGAAATTGTCACTGCAAAGGCCATAGCACACAATTCATATTCATTAAATCATTCAGTGAGCTCATGTCCTGCATGGAAGCATTTGTATTTTCCCCACTTAAGTTTTTATTTTAATTGATCTGTAAATTTCATCCATGCTATTAAGAGAACAAATTAGGCAAATCATATGGTATCCATACAACATATTCTATTAGATGTATTCTGTCACTTCAGTTTGAATTTGACAGAAGAGAAAAAAAGGAAAGAGTCACACAAAAAAGATATTTAAAGTGGCTATATGTAACTTTCAGTTTGTGTTGATTCTAGAGGCCGCTTTGGAGGAAAATGAAAATGGTAGTGTTTTTACCACACCTGCTGTCGAAAAGGTCTTTCCTTTACGGTGCTGTATTACTGAGTTAGCGTTACCGGGAGGTCATAAAGTCGCGATGAATATTTTGCTCAGTCAGAAAATCATTCATTTACAATAAGGAAATTCCATTCACATTTGGTGTTGCATACGGTAACTTAGCCAGGGTTCGTACGTTTTGAAAAAACCTGGGAAAGTTATGGAAAAAAAAAAAAAAAAAAGCAAATTCCAGGCCTGGAAAGGTTTTGGAAACATAAAAAGACCCAGAAAGTTTTGAAAAAGTCATGGAATTAGTTTTTAACACAGCATAATAATATGTGATTAATAAATGTATTTCACGTCGTTCTAACCTCAACGTTCAGTTCGGGGCGCGTTATTACAAATCCCACTATGAACCACATAAATTGTCATTCATTTTATTGTTATACCTCTGAGGGTAAACTTTAACACAGATTTTTATTCTTATTGTATAATGTCGACTGACATTTTCAGGAATACATAGTCATGGAAATTTGCCAAAAAGTCATGGAAAAGTATTGGTTAAAATGCGTATGAACCCTGCTTAGCCCTTTTTTGATGTATTATGAGCTAAACCGGGTATCACTGTCACTGTTTCACCACTCACGAGCCAAAGCAATAAGAGATTGTTGTAGCAACCAACGTAGTAATAACTTATTATATAGTGCATTTCCTGAAACCCATGGATGCTTTACACAAGTACAGGGGGACAAGGGAAAAGAAAATAGTAGGCCAACACAAACACGGACTAAACGGAATAAAACGTCCATGCTAAATGGAAGGGGGACGTAATGCTACTGGCTCACAACCACATTGCGCATTGTAAAGTTATTTTATGAATGAAATAGACATATTACATACCCGAGGGCCAATTCGGGGACGTTTTTGAATCATTTACAATCCCATAATTTTCTCCATCGTTTGAAAGCCCGACCGAGATAGACTCGGTTTCACCCGTTGTCTTTCACTGTCCTTTTTAGAATTTAGTTGTTCTTCATTTAATTTCCTTTTTTACTGTGATGGCTCTTCCCCATTATCAGCCATAATTACAGCAGATACATTTTAAAATACAATTAGGCCTATATAAAGACATCTCCTGCTACCTTTTACCTAGCTGGATACACTAGCTTTTTCGGTGATACACCAAAATCTGTGACCCGTCAGTATGTGTGCTCTGTAGCGCCATCTACCTGCTGTAAATCATTTTGTGACTTTGCGGGGAAAATCTATAGACAGTAAAAGAATGGACACAGCGACGCCATATATTTCTATGGAGACCAGTGAAGTCACTTTTCCGGTGAGCGCTGAGCGTTACTGCGCAGCCTCCAACTGAGCTCGAAGACGTAGATGTGACGTGAACAACCTGTCTGAAAGTTGGAAGTCTTCTGGTAGCTGTGCCAAGAGAAATCTCAATCATTCCCAATCTTGCAGAGACGGAAAGCGTAGGTACAGTTTTGTTCAAAATAAATAGCAGTCCAACATCACTAACCTCATAAATCAAATGTTTTGGTAGAAGTGTTTTTGATGAAGTGAAAAAACGGTCAAATACCATTCGAATGGATTGAAGAACAGCCAAAATGGCAAAGGCTCAACCAATGATCAGCTCCAGGAAAATCAAAGAAGACTTAAAGTTACCTGTGAGTACTGATCAGAAGAAGGCTATGTGAAGCAAAGTCCCATTGCTGAAAAAAAGACATGTACTGAATAGGTTGAAATTTGCCACAGGACACATTGACTGGCCAAAGGAGAAATGGGGCAACATTCTGTGGACTGATGAGAGCAAAATTGTTCTTTTTGTGTCTAGGGGCCGTAGACAGTTTGCCCGATGACCCCCATGCACTGAATTCATGCCACAGTACACTGTGAAGACAGTAAAGCATGGTGGTGCAAAAATCATGTTATGGGGATGTTTCTCATACTGTGGTGTTGGGCCTATTTATCGCATACCAGGGATCATGGATCAGTTTCAATACATCAAAATACTTGAAGAGGTCATGTTGCCTTATGTTGAAGAGGAAATGCCTTTGAAATGGGTCTTTCAACAAGACAGTGACCCAAAACACACCAGTAAGCGAGCAAGGATTGATGTTATGGAGTGGCCAGCCCGATCCCCAGACCTCAATCCCATAGAAAACTTGTGGGGTGACATCAAAAATGCTGTTATTGAGGCAAAACCCAGTAATGCAGAGGAATTGTGGAATGTAGTTCAATCGTCCTGGGCTGGAATACCTGTTCACAGGTGCCAGAAGTTGGTCTGGACTCTATGCAACACAGATGTACCGCAGATGTAAACAGTTCTCAGAAATAATGGTTATGCAACTAAATATTAGTGCAGTGATTCAAAGTAAAGCAAACCCTTGAGACATTTTTCAGTTTATACAGTAAATGTTTGAGTTTGTAAAGGAAAATGCACATACTGCTATTTTTTTGAACAGCCTAATATTCCTTTTTCTTCACTTTCTGTAAAGGTATAACACAAACTTGATCAATTTTGGTCATGTTTTGATTTGGAATTGAATGTGCAGTGTTCCCAATGGATTGATATTATGGAATTAAAAGCTATTCTAAGGATTTTGAGCATTATTCACTTTTTTTAAACACACTGCTATTATTCTGAACACAACTGTATATGTAAGGAGATAACATGGGCACAGGCTAATTATTGCTAACTAAAATGCTAGTTAACATTAGTAATTAAACTTAAACAGCTAATGTAAGTCAAAACTGCCTGTGAGATTATCCTGACTATACGGTCATTTTTCTACTGTGCGACAGAAAGTCGCGTGGTTATGACACAATCGTTAGCCTATTTTTACAAAAACGCCTGCTACGGAGCCATTGTCGTGTTTCTTTAGAAATAAACAATAAACAAATAAAGTCTTTAAACGCTTAAGATGTAAAGTTATTTGCTGTCAAAGTGAAGCCAAAATGAATAGGAGTCAGTGGGATGCTAACGGGAGGTGATGGCTTGTTAGCCTAGAATCTCCCCATATCAATAGTTTTGTGTTATGAACCTTAAGAGCGGTGCCAAATTCATTAAGTCATATGATACATGTAAGTATATGAAGTTCAATTTTTGCATTGACATATTTTACAGTACAACAAACTTGAGGTCAGTTTGGAAAATGTAAACTTGCAGGCTAGAACATTAACAACAGCCAGCATAAAGCAACTGCATGTACATATATATACTGCACAGTGGTATGTTTTCAGCAATGAGTTTCATTTGTTTGGCCTTGCAGATTCATCAAACTATTGCCCACCTACACAGTCTCTCACATGCACCACATTCAGGTGCACACGTTTGTACCCAATCATCCACCCACACATTTGAGCGCACACTGATCAGCTGTGCATGCCTTAAACATCCTGATACGCTGTGTCTCATTATGTCTGATTGTGAAGAAGTAAATAAATATATTGCTACATGTTTACCATGTACTGTCTATTTTATTAAGAGCAGTATGTCACTCAAGTACACATTGCCTGGTCTGGTACTTTTCATTTCGATATCTGAAAAGCATGTAATCTCAATTGGTGGCCCCTTTTTAGAAACTGCAATGAAAACGGCTCATGGCAGACATTAAGACAATTATTCCAGTGTTGAATTTTAGTTATTTTAGTTTAATATGCTACTCAGGGTCTCAGGGTGGTTGAAGTAGAATAGGTGTTTGAAGCTGCAGTAGGTACAAGGCTCTTGTTTGAACTGAAGTGGGCAGCAGGAAAAGTGAGATGTGTGACTAAAAAAGATCAACAGGTGCTGAGGTTTCACTTGCTGACTTTAGGTGATTTATCGAAGCATAATGCCAGGCAAATTCACACACAAATACTGACACTTGGTGGGAGAGGATGCATGACTCGTTGGATTGAGAGACAAGTCAGGGGGTGCCAAGGACGTTCTTGTGTTGCGCATCACATCTCTGTGTGTGTGTGTGTGTGTGTGTGTGTGTGTGTGTGTGTGTGTGTGTGTGTGTGTGTGTGTGTGTGTGTGTGTTAGAGGGTTACTGGGGTAAGTCCTCGCCATCTGTCCTCACTGTGAGAGTCGTGAAGACGGTGCTGCCAAGTCAGTCAGGCATGAAAGCAGCGCGAGGTCTGTTGGTGTGTCACACACATAAACTGCTTGACTTGTTCTCTCTGAGCACATAAATAGAAGTCTGCTCCTTAGTTAGTGGCCTGTCCAGTGACATAAGTGGAGATGGACTCTCCTTTTTTTAATGGGACTACAGATTGAAGCTGAAGGGTGTACTTTGATTACAGGCTCTCAAATACAGCTAATAACACCCACGTTGTAGGTGAAGTACTCTGAGAGAGAGTATTCTCCAATTAATGGTTTTCTCTAAAGAAGACCGCAAGGTGGCCGGGTTAGCTCAGTTGGTAGAGCGGGCGCACATATACTTAGCAAAAAAAGAAACGTACAAAAGATTTAACAACTAAGACATAAACTGAACACTTTTCACAGACGTGACTAACAGAAATGGAATAATGTGTCCCTGAACAAAGGGGGGGGGGGGGGGTCAAAATCAAAAGTAGCCCTCAGTATCTGGTGTGGCCACCAGCTGCATTAAGTAGCCTACTGCAGTGCATCTCCTCCTCATGTACTGCACCAGACTGGCCAGTTCTTGCAGTTGTTGTTGCCATCCTGTACCCCGCAGGTGTGATATTCGGATGTACCGATCCTATGCAGGTGTTGTTACACGTGGTCTGCCACTGCGAGGACGATCAGCTTCCTGTCTCCCTGTAGCTCTGTCTTAGGCGTCTCACAGTAGGGACATTGCAATGTATTGCCCTGGCTACATCTTCTGTCCTCATGCCTCCTTGCACCATGCCTAAGGCACGTTCATGCAGATTAGAAGGGACCCTGGGCGTCTTTCTTTTGGTGTTTTTCAGAGTCAGTAGAAGTGTCTCTTTACCTTCCTAATTATCTTTTAACTGTGACCTTAATTGCCTACCGCCCTTAAGCCGTTATTGTCTTTTCGACCGTTCAACAGGTGCATGTTCATTAATTGTTTATGGTTGACTGAACAAGCATGGGAAACATTGTTTAAACCCTTTACAATGAAGATCTCTAAAGTTATTAAGATTTTTTACAAAAGTATCTTTAAAATACAGTGTCCTATAAAAGGGGCGTTTCTTTTTTTGCTGAGTTTATATGGAGGTTTACTCCTCGACGCAGCGGCCGTGGGTTCAACTCCGACCTGCGGCCCTTTGCTGCATGTCATTCCCCCTCTCTCTCCCCTTTCATGTCTTCATCTGTCTTGTGAAAATAAAGGCATAAAATCCCCCCCCCCCAAAAAAAAAAAAAGAAGACAGCAAGGTGTTGCGGGGAGCAGAGAATAGTGGACCCAAATGCAGAGATTAGGCAGGTAGACAGGAGAAGGTTTGAGATCGAGGATTTATTAACTCAAAGGCAACGTTCAAACGAAACAAAGGGATCCAAAAAAGGCAGTAGGCAAACACAAGGAGTCCAGAATAATGAAAAAAACAAATGACAGGAACAAAAAACCACAGGGAAGATAACAAACACAGCCACACTTACTGAAACACACTGACAGGACACAAAACGATCTGACAAGAGACAAAGGGAACACAGAGGCCCTATGGGGTGCCGTTTGTAAAGCGGCTCACGCTGAAAATAACAGCAACATTTTGTCACATTTAGCTTCAAACAATGTTTAAAAAACTGGTATACATTTTTTCAGGTTCACTTTTTTGCACATTTACAACAATATTTTCAACTTATTATTATATTTTAAATAGTTAAATCCAAATATTAAATGTTACACCTAAATGTTAAATCTAAATGCTAAATCTAAATCTAAATGGGAAATTTAAATCTAAATGTTAAATCTAAATATTAAATCTAAATGTTAAATCTAAATGTTAAATCTAAATCTAAATCTAAATGTTGAATCTAAATGTTAAATGTTTCTGGTGAAACTAAATATGCAAATTCAAAATGCCGGTAACCGGAAGTACCAAAATAAAAGCGTAAGGAGGTCAGTGTGTGTTTATAGTGTCAAATAACGAATAAAAACCATCTCATCCGGGGAAATGGACTCTTGGACATGGATTATCGTGATAATAACTACCTAAAATAATAAACACATTTGGAGAAACTGTATTTGAAGAGTACTTTGTGTCACTTTTATGAAGGGTGTGAGACTTATGACCTGTAGCCACTATAGCCAGCCACGAGGGGGCTCACTTTGACTGATCTGTCATGTTCGCTTGCATAAAGGCCAGCAAGAGCTGATCCCCACCCGCCCCTGACCAGGTACGGTACTGTCGGCCATGGTCGCTCTGCGAAAATGTCCAACAAATTGGTGTTAGCCGAGAACATCGGCAGAGCCGTCCGGCAGCTATACAAAATTTTTCAACAGTGACAGCAACCGCCTCAGGGCCACCAGAGGCCACCTCGGTAAGTATATTTTCCAAATCACGTAGCATTGGATTCTTGTCAAGGCTAACTTAACTAAACTAGCTAACGGTAGCCAGTAGAGATTTGCTACTAGCAGTGGGATGAACTCATGAGCTGAAAAACATGTGAGTTCAAGATTATTTGAAGATGTTCTGAGCAGCAAAACATAAATTATATAATTTAGCATTACAGCTAACGGAGGAGTCTTGTCACCCCTCAGGCCCACAAATGACACTGTAAATTGTTGGTCAAATGGAAATCTTGGCTTACCTGCTGGCCTTTACTCACAAGATAAAACCGTTCTCTGCTTGGCTAGAGAGAGAGAGAGTAATGCTGATGGAGGACAGAGGCAGTCACAATGATAAACATATTTAATTTAATGTGAATAAGGTACCAGAGTGCATACTGTAAAAAAACATAAAATGTATTTCTCTTTGTTTCTACATTTTCCTGCTTTTTTGTCCTTTGCCAATCTCAACCCTGGTTTTTGACTGCTGGGCATACAAACATTAAAAACACATGAAATATAATGTTGCTAATATTTTGCTAATGGCTCTTCAGGCTCCCACCACCTACAATAACACACCGGGGCCAGCCACACCCATCACCTCCACTGGGACGTCATACCGCTCGGTATACTTTCATACTCATGTAACCTAGCTGGCTGTTTGTTGGTTTTTTAATTTGTGTGGTGTAATGTTTAGGCATTAGTTCCAATCATGGTGGCATATTTTACACAACACTAACATGTGACAAGATAACGTCTTTAGTATTTTGTTTATATTTTAAAACTCCTCAGGGCTCCAGCACCAGCGCTACCATACCTTTACCAGCAACAGACTTCACTCCAGTGACCTGTCTGTCAGTAAGTACTCATTAATATTCATGTAAATATTTGTTCTCTGGGCCAATTTTCTACAAATTACTGCAAGACTATAATATGCCAACGTCAAAATTTGAAAGCATCAAGCGTCACAAATACAAATTGCCAAAACCAAATGTGTTTATTATTTTAGGTAGTTATTATCACGATAATCCATGTCCAAGAGTCCATTTCCCCAGATGAGATGGTTTTTATTCGTTATTTGACACTATAAACACACACTGACCTCCTTCAGCTTTTATTTTGGTACTTCCGGTTACCAGCATTTCGAATTTGCATATTTAGTTAAATATTCAGTTTCACCCGAAACATTTAGATTTAACATTTAGATTCAACATTTAGATTTAGATTTAGATTTAACATTTAAATTTAGATTTAACATTTAGATTTAGATTTAACATTTAAATTTAGATTTAGATTTAACATTTAGATTTAGATTTAGATTTAACATTTAGATTTAACATTTAGATTTAGATTTAACATTTAGATTTAACGTTTAGATTTAGATTTAACATTTAGATTTAACATTTAAATTTAGATTTAGATTTAACATTTAGATTTAACATTTAGATTTAACATTTAAATTTAGATTTAGATTTAACATTTAGGTGTAACATTTAATATTTGGATTTAACTATTTAAACTATCTCTAAGTTGACAAATATTGTTGTAAATGTGCAAAAAAGTGACCCTCAAAAATTCATACCAATTTTTTAAACATTGTTTGAAGCTAAATGTGACAAATGGTTGCTGTTATTTTCAGCGTGAGCCGCTTTACAAACAGCACCCCCCCTCCCCCCTCATACAGAGGCTAAATACATGAGGTAACGAGCAAATGAGGGACAGGTGAGACAGTAGGTGAAACACATCAGGGCGGGGCAGGACAATCAGACAAGGCGGGAAAACACAGGAAGCAAAACTAGACAAGACAAGACAGAAAACAGACTAGCAAAATAAAACAGGAAACAGAAACAAACAATCCTCAGAAACATACACAATCAACAGGGGAATACAGAAACAGAAATATACACAACATAATAATAGTCAAAAACAGGGAAACAAAACACTCAACGCCACAACACAAGGAACACATTGTGTTAACAGATCTGAGAGAATCACCAGCAGATGATTCAGTAGGCTGATCAGGATGACTGCTGCAATTTTCACTTCGAGAAAGGTTTGATCATCAAGGTTGTTCATTTACCATGGTGAGAAAGATTTTTTGGAATGTTAAATGTGTCTTTAAGTGTTTTCATACAGCAAAGGAAAAGTTTTATTTAGTTTTATTTTTTCCTTCTGCAGACCTTCACTATAAATACTATGTCCTGCCTGCCTACACACATACACACCATAAAGACTTTTACAGTGCAGGGACATCAAAAAGTTTTGTATACTCATAATACACATCCTGAGGTGAATATATATATATATATTGAAAACCTAATAGGCCCCTGAGCTGATGGATGGTTCCTAATATTTCTGGAATAAAATGTCTTTTGTTTCTAAATGTGTGCTATGAATATTTTCTACTTCCATTTTATACCCCTCTGGTTTTGAAGGTGTTGATCTAAATCCACAAAAACAAAAAAATGAAATACATTGCAAAGTAAAGCTCAGCAGCTGTGCTATATTATGAGACAAACCTGGAACCAGCAGAAATAGAATTTGGCTTTACACACAATAACAGAATTGACGTCCTTGTATATTTTCAACATAGTGTTTTTAGGGTAATGAACCAAATACAGAATAAGGTTTGATAATGTATCCACTTCTGTGTAGCTGTAGCCCATAAACCTGTGTTACATGCTGGTATAGATGATCACACCAGTGGAATATGTTGCCATTTTAGCCACACTGGTGCAGCTCTAAGGATGGTGTGTCAATCCATACTGAAATATATCAACTATCGGATGGATTGCCATGAAATCTTGTACAGGCATTAAATATGCAATTAATAATCATCTTGGACATGCATAACATCTTCCTTCCCACAGTTTACTCTGTTTTTCTAATATCCAGAAGTACTCAAGCTGAAACCTACAGAAAAATAAAGTACAACTTCATTTGAAGCAATTCAATTCAATTCAATTTTATTTATAGTGTCAAATCATAACAGGAATTATCTCAGGACACTTTACAGATAGAGTAGGTCTAGACCACACTCTATAAGAGCACACTCTATAAGCAGTTTCCATTTTGATGATGAGGATCCTTCACACTGGTATTGACGTTAGTGGCCTGCTTGGACAGCTCACAGCCCAACACCCACTGAATCAATCCTAATGATCATTATCACCTCACGTCTGTGACCACTCAGACCCTGCAGTGTTTTGATAGTCTAGACCAGAGATCTTCAACAGGGGATCCAGGACCCTTAGGCAGTCCTCAGAGTTACTGCCGGGGGGACTCCAAGTCATTGTTTATTCTTTTAATTTTTTTCCCCAAAAGTTAATATATATGAAAATATACATAACCATGAGTCCAATATATTATTAGCAAAGATAAATTGGCATATTTGTGATTTGTTTTTAAATGTACACAATGATGACAGGCTTATCAGCCTGTAGGTAAGATAGGCACTAAGGTAGCCATCACAGATACAGTTAAGCTAAAGGATTCACTGTGCTACATGTATGTTTAACATTAAAACATGATGTATAAATATAGCAATAATTATTTCAATAGTTTAGTAATGTATGCACCATAAAATGGTATGTATGAAGGCTTCAGGCCGCCCAAATGTTATTGTAGGAACAGTTTAATACGCAACTCAATTTTATACAATATGTTGTTCGGGGGTCCCTGCTATGTCTCTCTTTCAGCTAAGCCTAGGCATCCGTGGACTAAAAAACTTTGAAGACCCCTGGTCTGGACAATTAATTCTATTCCTTCACATCATCCTTTAAAAGCTAGGGTTAGACTGAAAACTGCATTGACATCTCTGTGTGTTTACATTTTTAAATAGTTTCTGGCACAGTGTATGGCATCTTCTAATAACCACTTGGCCTTTCTGTGTTCATGCTGATGTGAGCATCTTGTTCGGCTCTCCTCTGATTACGCAGGACCTCAGCCAAATGGTTGAAAGGTCCAGGCAGCACATGCACCCTCGTCATATATGACTGCTCCCACAATCCAATTATCTTTGCCCTTCTCTGCCACCCACCTGTTTTATCTATCTGGCTTAACCCTCTTTCTCCATTGTTCTCCTCCAGTAAACTCCTGTCTTCTTTACTGTTTACACGCCCTTCTGCAAACCTCATCACTTCTTCCTTTTCTCCCACTTTATGTTCCTTCTTTCTTTCTCCATCTCTACTGCTTAGACAGGCTTACCAGCGGAGTGAAAACATCCAAGATAAACGACACAAAGTAATGACTCTGCAGCAAGGAAAAACACTGAATATTTTCTGCGAAGAATGCCACAGTGCGTTTCTGGCATCATTTTCTCTGAATAAATGCAAACAGAAATGGAATAATGGCACTCAGAGGAGGAAAGTAAATTATTTTATTATAAAATTCCTTAATGAGTTTTTGGTCATTTGTGCAATGACAAATCCATCTTAAGTGGAGTCTTTTTGAAATACAGGTTGTCACCCTCACTTCTTACAGAACAACATCCTTTTCATGACATTTCTGAGCAGAGAAAATTGAAAGCTGACTTTGTTTTAGTATTATTTATTTTTCTTCCCTGCGTTGTTAATCTTTCATAACCTTTTAATCATTTTTTGTGAAGAGTGCAAGTAATTTTAGAAGTGGAATAACTGTAATTTGAACGGGAAGACTGGGTGGAATCAACATTTAATAATTACACTTTTTGTAACATCACAGGATATTAGACTGATGCTTACTATCCACCCTTTTTCAGTTGAGTATCAGACCTGCATTACAGCCCAGACCTCCAGGCAGTGTGCCAGGGACAAAACTGCCTTCCCATCCTGCCTGGGAAACTTCATTCATGTGGGGAGTGTGTGTGTATGTGTGTGTGTGTGAGTCCTGTGTGTTTGTTTTTTACAGCTACTGTGACCCTGGGGGCTAAAAAGTGAAAACCTTTTGGAGAAGATTGGTTGTTTAACACAGGATTTAAGGGCTGAGTGTGGTCAGGTGTGTGTGTGTGTGTGTGTGTGTGTGTGTGTGTGAGAGAGAGAGAGAGAGAGGTTTATGATCACTGTGGTCCAGCAGTGCATCTTTCAGACATAAGTGCCAGCTGCTACAGTTATCTTGCTGTCCTCCTTTGCTCTATAAAACAGATTATCAGCACTGTCAGAATAGTTAACAAGTGGGTGTGCATCACAAGCAAATCAAAAACTTGAATCACACGTTTCCTGTCACTGGGGTCAAGCTGTAACATATTTGTTCTGTAAAATCAATTCCAAAGCCTGCAGGTTATCAGAGAAGGTCTTTTAAGTTGAAGCCCCACTGGTGATTCACAATCTCTGTCTACGCAATCTCTTTCTGAATCTCCTCGTCCCTCGTTCAATCTCTTTCAATTTCTTGTCCTCCTCTTCAGATCAAACTCCACTATGAGTACATCCTCTTAAAAGCTGGTAGGCTCGTACTCAGGGTGAGGCTGATGGATAGGGCTGGTATTCATATCAACCAAAATACACATATACTAAAATACTCGCTCAAATGTAAAAATGTAATGCAACACGCATCACGATGCCATGCACTCTGAGACAATGAAATTCTATTTTTTTTTAAATGTTTTAATCATTTTCTAACGGCTCTTTAATGTTTTATGTAAAGCACTATGAATTGCCCTGTTGCTGAAATGTGCTATACAAATAAAGCTGCCTTGCCTTGCCTACGTGCAAGCAAGCATGAGATCAAAACAGTGCAAACAAACAGCATTCATAGAGCTCGCATTTAACTGGAATATTCATGGCAGAGTAAAGCCATTCAACTCTCAATGCTGTTTGTCACATTGTGTTTGGAAATTGGAGGCTGAAGATGCTTATAAAAATGCATGGCTAATAAAAATACATTGTGTCATCTCACTTTTCGCAACATCGTTTGTCCTTTTGTAACCCAAGCCGAAACTCAGCAAGAGCTAAAAGGTCCAGCACGGTTCAATGCAGATTTCTCAAGAGCAATTACGCTGTCATCCTCGACAATTATTCAAATTCAGGGCACATAAAGGGGATGAGAAAAGCTGGTAAAGATTTTTTTTTTTTTTTCAATTTAAAAAGAAAAAATCTAATATCCTTGAAAGGCTTAATTGTCACTAATTGCTACACCTTTAAGTGTCTAGGCTGTAAATCTCTCTCTTAGCCATCTTTATGGAATCAATGGAAAAATTCCAATTTGGCACTTTTTTAAAAAATATTTCAGGAAATCTTCAAGAAATGATGTAATGTATTTAAAAATAAAACCCTACCAAGACTCTTTCCATTTCATGTCTCAAGGATATTCTTCCTAAAACCAGCTCTGAGGAGTGCAGCCAGCAATTTACAATGATAGAAAAGAGATAAGGGGGATCAAGTAAACCCCTTTTTCATACATGCTTGTTGGGCATGTTATCTGGCTCTTCTGTTTGCTTCCATGTTACTCACACATTTTTTTTAGACTGTGCAATATGCTCAAGTCTACTTATCTACTTCAGATATACTTCTATGCTGATCTTATAGAAACAAGAAGAAAACTGACAAAAATAGATATTTTTCCATTCTTTTCTTTATATACAAAAACAATATACACTGTTTGGACGTAACAGTAGCTGTTTTTGGGATGTATGACATCATCCTGTGACTTCAAAGATCAATTAAAAAACAAAGCATTTCAAAGACAATGCATTTAAAATTGTAGGGTTTATGTTGGGACTGACTGACACTAAATCCCCAGCAAATCACATACCTTACTGTGGATTTCACATGATCAAGAAAAAACACATTAAGATTAAAGGCGTTCGGTCAACACCAGCTGATTACGGCTCTGTGATTTGATTTGGGGGGGGGGGGAAGATTTGTGGAAGCCTCAAGCACCATTACAACAGCAGACATCCTCAAATGTAAACATTTTCATGAACTGATGGAAGACTCCAGTACTGCAAAATGAACAGCAGCAGATGGGAAAAGCATGTGTCTGTGAATGAACCCCCTCAACTGGAATCTTAGAGAAATACTTTTTGAAATCTAACAGCAGGACATTTTTGATACTTTACTTTCACATATTCCAAGTTATCAACGGTGCAGAGAAATGTGGGGTGTGTTACAACATTCGGGTCTAAGGTTTATTTAGTTCCATACAAGATGAGATGAAAAAGACTGCAGACATTAAAGTTTTTACAGGACTCGCTCCTTGTGATTAATACTGACTGGTTAGAACACCAATTGTCAAGGCTTTTCCAAGCTCTCAACTGCTTTGTCTAGATGCTAATTCTGGACTAAAATAGGGATTTATGCATCAGTGTTGCAAAAAAATAGTCACCTGTTTTAAAATAGAGCTCTTACCTGGAGATTCACAAACAAGTAAGATTTCTAAAGCTTCTTATTCTCCTATTATCTCTATTTAGCATTTATAAGCAGTTTATAAACACTTAATAGATTGTTTGTAACACTATAATGTAGTTGTAAGCAAATAGAAAGACATTTTTAAGTGTTTAATGTAATTTGTCACCAATTATACATTTTCTGATTAAGCATCCATAATAGGTGTATAAACAGCTAATGAATGAATGATTGATAGCATAGTATAACAACTGTTATTGCAACTAATCCTTAGTGTAACAAAGCATTTAACAACTATTCATACACATGTAGAAATTATTCACAGACAGGTTTAAAACCATTTATAAGTATGGGTCCAAAACTTGTGTAGACATTATATATGATTATGAATGTTATAATATTTTACAAAGTATTCATGTTTATTCAGCTGTTGTGGATGCTTAAGGATAAAGAGTTTAAGTTGTTAACAATTACATTATTAAACACAAACTTGCAATAACTTGTTGGCAGCGGAAACATGTTGTGAACACAGTATTGACATATTATCAACTTTTAAATTGATATGGCAAACAGTTGCTTATTTACACATTCATCAGATACGGAGTAACAATATTATTAATTTGGAGTCATGTTTCAGCCCAACTGGCAAATGTAAATCCAAAATTCACTCCGTTTAATCTCCGTTTTGGTCTCTACCAACTCCTGAAGGAAATATCTGTCTCTTTAGCTGCTAATTTCTCCACTTTGTTTACCAGCTAGTTACTAATGGCCTCGTGCTGAGCAGGTAGTGTTCAGTAGGTTTTTAACAGCTGAAAACAGCTGCATGCTGCAGCCGACAATGAAACTATGAGTGGTGAAAGTGAACCAAAACAGTAAAGTCGTGAACCGGACAGCTAAACAATGAGCTGAAACCAAAGACTGTATAAGATATGCAATAGTCTCGGACGTCACCCATAGGTTTCTGAAGAGCCAAAATTAAGCTCAAAATTGGCGTCTCCCGGTGGCTCTGGCTGTCGCCATCTTGGCAGTGCCTGACGTCGGCTAATCCAAAAATGGGCAAAGAGGTGGAGCATGGATGGAGCTGAGGGGGGACAAATGAAGCCTACAAGTATATACTCGCCTCCTGTGATGGCAGCTACTTGTCACTCAAAGCGAGACACCCTTAATTATGCATAACTTTGAGCCTTAATATGATTTGAACGGGTGATCCACCCCCTATACAGTTGTCATGAAGGGGGAACTTAGCTACAGAGACCAAAATCGTTTTTGGAAAAGGCTGTACAAATGCTTAATTCTGCCGTAAAATAGTACATTTAACATGGAGGTTTATGGGGATTGGTTCCTTTTTGGAGCCAGCCTCAAGTGGTAAATTTGAAGAACTGCAGTTTTGGCACTTCCGCGTCGGCTTCATTTTTCATCACTGGAGGTTGCCGCTTGGCTGAAACTCACTGTAAATCTTGATAAAGCCGAGGGGAGCTGCAGATTTGGGTGATAAATCTCTGGTTTATCATCATGAGCGACCCTTTTCACATTGTCACTTGATATATTGTCATAAAAATATTGGTTAAAGCCACTTTAAATGTCTTTAAATCTGCTTACACCTACATAACAATTTACTCATTGACTATAAACTGCTTATAAATGCTAAATAGGCTGGGTTAAAATAAATGGTACCAGTTATGCTTCAGAGATGAACTTTTCTTTTCTACAGAGATTCAAGCAGCATATTCATGTTTACTCAGCCATGACAGAATTGAAGCTGATCCACCAAGACTTCTAATTTGTGCTAACATTTTTATTACATTATTTGCCGCAGTATGTTCACCTTCATAGAAGCTAATTTCACACTATGTGCAACTGATCAGACTCATGTTTACTTACTTGGATTACATACTGTGCCTAAATCAATGTAGTTTAAATTTCAAGTCACATCCAGTTTGTTTTTTTCTAGTTTGCGCAAGGTGACCTAGGGTCATCTGAAGAAATAAAGTGAAGTCCAGAAAGGATTCGGCTATAAATTGCTTTTAAACTGAGTCTCCATCCATTAAATATCTATTGTATTTCACCTGCTAACTTCAGTTAAAGTGAAAGTGGAACAGAACACAAAATAAGCAGTGAGAGATTTACCACTATCTGTCAAGTGGCTTGTCCATGGTGGTGTTTAGGAAACAGGTAGATTTGGAAAAGACGTGACAGTTATTCAACATACTGTGCTTAATATGCTGCCTAGAAACAGCACTGATACATGTACTGGACTGTTCATTTCATTATTAATGTCTGGGGATCATAAAAAAACAAGACAACTAAAATCAGAGCTTAAAACATTGACATCAAAGTTCTATTGTATCATATTGGTAGTAAAATTGATTTCAATATGCACATGCTCGATATACATTATGTACAAAATGATCAATACATATAACAACATAGACATTGTCATGAATGAATACTGTTGGTTATTTCTCATCGCTGTACATCATTTCATGTTACAACCTCCACACATTCAGAAGCAAGAATGACGAGTGTCGTCGAGGTCGGAGGTCTATTGTGAGAACACACGCCTTTGGACGTCAGCAAGCTCAATCTGTCTATCACTTTTCAGCCAACATCTCCTTTATAGTCCAAATATGCTGGGAGGAAAAAAAACGTTTTTTGTTTAAATCTTATGTGAACATCCACGCCATGTTTTTTTTTTTTCTGTCCCCATTTTCTATATTAGTCCTAAAATATTTTGGAGAGGAAGTTATCGGTTCAGGTTCTCTCTGTCCTTCTGCATTTCACCTCTGACTTTTCTGAGCTTTATTTTACTGATAGCTCAGCGAAACATTCTGGCATTCACAAAGAAACAAATAATCATGAATTGATCCCCTTTACATTTGGGGTTTACAAAGCATTGCATTAACATACATCTTGAGTATTTGGAGCATGTTGAAGCATACAATCTATAAATGCACCAAAGATGAATGGCCAAATCATCTCAGCCATGTTGCTAACAAACCATTAATCTACACACACTAACATTTCTGTGTATCTGCACATTTAAACAAAGGCAAATCTTGAGTGTAGTTAAGTTGTTGTGCAGCCAACTGCATTACCTATTTATATTTATTCTCCTCCCAAGAAAAATTAATTCAGACTTGAAAGTCTAAACATCTTTCCAGGAGTGCACAAAATACAAAAGCATTGGAGTATAAAATGGACCAAGATATGCATTGTGCTGCTTCATAACCTTCCTTGTCCCTGCTTAAGTATACACGTATCTATAACGCGTATCATAATTTTAGTTTTGCCTTACATGTGATATTAAAGGAAAAGTTTGACATTTTGTGAAATACTCTCATTCACATTTTTGTTGAGAAGATTGATACCACTCTAATGTCTGCGCTATTTATGGTGCTACAACCAGCAGGTGATAAGCTTAGCTTAGCATAAAGAACAGAAACAGGTAGAAACAGCTAGGTGGCTCTGTTCAAAGGATAAAGTCTACCAGCACCTCTTAATAAACATAGTCTTTAATATGTACAAAAGCCGAAATGTGAAAAGGAAGGCTAGTGATTACCCCCTGCTCCCAGTGTTTATGCTAAGCTAAGCTAATCACCTGCTGGTGGAATCGATCTTCTCAGCAAACACTCAACAAGAAAGTGAATATGTGCATTTTAGCGCTGCAACTAATTATTATTTTGACTGTAGATCAATCTACTGATTATTTTATCTATTGATTAATCGTGTCATTTAAAAAATGTCAGAAAATAATGGAAAATTTCCATTATAACATCCCAGAGTTAACATATTAAAATTGCCTGTTAATACGATCCGGTCCGAATCCTAACAGTATTCAGTTTGATGTCGTATATGATAAAAACTGCATTAAATCCCTACCTGTTCAGCAATGTCTTGGACATTTTTGCTAAAAATATATGAAATTATAAATCGATTATGAAAATAGTTGCAGATTAAGTTTTTGTAAATTGTC
This sequence comes from Sander vitreus, assembly GCF_031162955.1. Taxonomy (NCBI): domain Eukaryota; kingdom Metazoa; phylum Chordata; class Actinopteri; order Perciformes; family Percidae; genus Sander; species Sander vitreus. The sequence continues at coordinate 21,763,456 of NC_135871.1, read as the reverse complement.
TAATTGTTTCAGCTCTACTGCATTTCCCAAAACGTTTATCAATTCCTTTAATTGAGGTGCATGTTAGGGCAAGGTGTAAAAGGACCACTTGTGAGCAAGTCTCTCTTGAGGGTCACAGGCTGACAGATTAAATTGCAAAAGCATGTTCAAGGAAATGGAAAATTAAGTACTTCTCGACTTCCTCGAGAGGCCTTTAGATTGCTTCAGTGGTGACACTCTCAGTGCCTGTTCTCTATTCATAAATCCACCATAGGAAGTTTGCCAAACAAAGTCAAAACTTTCAAATAAGAAGACCAGCAAACAATCAAATTCCTGCTTTTTCTTTGGCACCATGTCTCTCTGAGAAAGAGCTCCAGCCAAAAGCCTAAAATGAAAACTGAAGTAACAGCAAAATCCAGCACTCTGTGAACAGAGGTTTGCACATAATAACTCAACACAAGATATATAATAGTATGTGATCATTGTGTGCGGATTACAAATAGCTGTGATGGCAGAGGGATTTTCATTGCACTTCACTATTAAAGCCTCAGGTGTCCACCGATCCCTCAGCTTCAGCAGTTATAAATATACCACTTGCAGATTATTCTTCATCTATATACACGTCTTCATCCTCACAGTCTATAACTCTTATGATATAATGCCCTCTAGTGGCAATATACTTTAAATATGTCTAAAGATAACTCCGAGAGGCACATCGGAGCAGAACAATCTGCCTCTCCTCCCCTCTGATCTATGACACAGGCACTGACATCAGCATGCAACCATCCAATCACTCCCATTTCCTGTTCTAGGAGGATGCCCACATATGGCCATTTGGCAGTTTATGACAAGGCATACCTTGGCAAGTACGCTAACACTTTAATACAACTGAGCCACATTCACTACTAAGATTTTGCACATTTTTCCTCCCTGGAACCTCATGACAAGGCCTGAAGTAACAAAAAAACAAAACAAACAAAACACATAAAAAAAACCCAGCAGGTTCTGGCCATCTACAATAAATAATCAGAGTGCTATACACACCACTGTTCTGACTATAGATATGTGCAAATGTTTCACGGATGGCCAAGGCCTTAAGACACACCTGTAACTGTCACTTTAGACAGAAATACATATCATCAGGCGCAAGAGGATCCCAAAGCAAAGTGGACTAATCTGTGTACTGAGGATCTGGAGGACCGGGAGACTGCTGGGGACCGGAGAGCTCGTGGTGCCGACTTCCAGCTGACAGTGAGAACGCTTAGGGCCGATGGAATCTAAAAATACAAACACACAGGCTTAGTTTAGGAAAATACAATACACACACAAAATTATAGAATTAATCAATATAAATGACATTGTTTAGCCATTCTTGTTGCTGTTGCTCACTGCAGAGCAAAGATATACAGGAATAGCACAGTTTAGGGTTACATGGGTTGCAATCAAATTAGTTTTAACAAATGACGTGTTGGTTTTTATTCGTTCTAACTTTTTTTTTAAGTGACATCTCTAAACCAAGAAAGTGCTTAATCAAGCAAGAAATATTCATGGCAAAATTAGAATATGCACACTGTTTCATAATCCAGTAATACATTCAATTATCTACTGTTGTGTTTTGATCAGATATGGATCTTCACCAGGGACAAAAACACTCCTCAAACACCCGCCCTTCGAAAATGAATTTATAGTCACTTTGAGCTGCAGCTAATTGCTTTAGAGAATGAAAATCGTTTGGTGTAATGATGTTTATATGATGGATCTAAATGCTGCAGCAACAGATAAAGGCGCTATTGGTTTCATTAGTTTTTATAGAATACAAAAGATAAGATAAAACGTTATTTATCCAAAGGGAAATTAATGTGTAGCAGTTTCAATACAAGGTGGAAGAGTGCAACTATAAAAGTCTAAGAGGACAATAACAATAAGGTGCAAATCCAAAATATATACAATGCCAAAAATCAGGTTAAAAGTATGGGTCATAAAGATATAAACAGGTCTCTGTCTCAAATTGCAATTTTACATTATATATATATATATATATATATATATATATATATATATATATATATATATATATATATATATATATATATATATATATATATATCTCGATATAATCAATCGATTATAATATTTAATCGCAATTAATCACAAATGTATCTGTTGTAAATGTACTTTAAAAAAGGGATATTTTTAGGGATATAAGTTTTTAATGCTCTTATCAACATGGAAGCAGACGAATATGCTTGATTTATGCAAATGTTTATTATTATTGCAACAATCCAAGATGTGAGAGAAACTGTGATGGCTCGGTGGAGGCTATGTGCGACGAAAGTCATATGCTCGAAGTCATATGCTCGAACGGGAGTTGCCTGTCCGCTGCAATCATGTTGCATGCAGTGGTCAGTGTGCTGATGATATATACTTGTGTGCCTCTAATGCAGCTTGACAACTACTAACGCAAACAGTGGAAGTAACAAATATTGACACATTTCTACTAAAGGTAAATCCACATTTAACTGACATTAGTGAAACACTGTTGTTTTTTTTGGAAATATATTTAATTAAAAAGATATATTAGTTGTTACTGGTGGACTTAATCTCTCTGTGTTCTGTACAGCGATACAATATAAAACCATTACCCACAGATCTAATAACATATGAGAGAGAGAACCTTGACTTTATTGGCAATCATTGCCTCAGGCTAATGAACTGGAGTCGACCCAGGTGTGTATATCATGACTTTAATGTTAGTTGAAATGGCTTTGGGTGATTAGAGTAATATATTAAATATTGATCAATGTGAGCTAATAAACAGCAGGATGTACAGTGATAAATTACAAGTGCGAGTTATCGTCAGAGTTGGCTAAGGGGTGAAGGTCATCGAGTACCTGGTGAACTGTTTGCTGTCTTCATGAACCTCCATCTCTCGGCTCTTAAACTCATTCAGCTCCTTACGGATAGCAGCCTGCGGGGCAGAACACACACACACACACACACTGATAAAAATGCACCTAGCAGGACAAGGCCACCTGTTCTCCCAATACACACACACACACACACACACACACACACACACACACACACACACACACACACACAACATCAAAACAAGACTTCACTTCAAGGAACTACTCACAATTCAAAGTAATGTAATGTAACGTTGATAGTCCACAGCAGCAAACATGTGCATTGTTCTTTGTTCTCTTAGGGCATGATTTTGTTGATTTAATTTTTTTCTGTTATTAAACAACATAAATGATAATATACAGGATTATTGTATTCAGAAAGTTAGTAACAAACTCTTGAAAACTGAGCCTTGCATTTGACTGGCAACAAAGATCCCTCAGGTAACGTGAAGTCCTGTCGCTTTCCTCATACAACATTTGTGCCACCCTCTTGCACTCAGTCACTTGTTCTTTGATGGAAATTAAAGTCTGTGAGGGTTCAGTGTTCAGGAGGTCTATGGTCTGTGATGCTGTGTAGTTCTAAACATCAACAGCAGAGGGCAGGTTTGACATGGAAACTGCCCGCCTGCACACCCTGAGGGCCTTTCTCCTTCTATTAGGTTTGTAAAGACATGATTTGTACAGTAGATCTGGTAGATGCATGCACTTGTTTTTTTTTTTTGTTTTTTTTTTTTTTTAATGTGTCCCTGTGCAACAAGAGAGGTCCACAAAAATAAGGGTTTCTGAGTTTGAAGGGGGAGAACTGCACAGAGCCCTGACATCAACTCCAAGCACCACTTTTTTACAGTGGCTGAGACGGTTCAACACAAATATAAAAGCTACAACACAAACACAAAAGCCACAACACTACGCAAAAGCGACAACACAAATACATAAGCGACAATGGAAGTGAGTGTGTTGTTGACAAACGGAGCCGGCAGATGAGCAGGAGGAAAGTTCTTGTATGTTTGAGAAGTAAGTGAAACATGGTTCCTTGCTAATTATGATTACTATCGCTACGTGATTGTCACAAATAAGCAATGTTGTTCAATATCTTTTTTTAATTTCATATTTATGTACTCTGCCATTTAGGCTACAAAGCTACAGCTATAACGTTATCTAAAATGGCGCCCAGCGTCTATTAACGCGCGAGTGCTACGTTTAAAGTCTATAGTTTGTCACGTTTAGTGAAGCTGCTTAAATCACACAAATATTATATCCCACTGTTACGTGCTTGTAACTTGTTAACCGTATCTATCTGGTTATTGATCAGCTCCCAGCGGCAAATTCCCTCGGTATGGTTGGTTTGGAAAGTGTGTGTGTGTGTGTGGGGTTATGGTTACAGTAAACACATGTTTAAAGTGAATGCTAATTGTGTTAGCTTCAATATGTAGCCTATTACAGTGTAAGGAGCATAATATGTCATACATACACACGTACATGGGTTGGTCTGAATGAAATTTTAACCATGACCTTGCTTCGTGCTTACTACTGGAAAATAAAATAAGTAAATAAATAGAATTCAGACTGTGGACTCTTGTGTTTACACTGTATTTAAAGCCATGTAAAAGGCTTTGTTCATAGACTCTATATTACCATTTGTTCAGTTTATGGTTTTATTGCATGTCCTCAGTCTTACCCTACAAATAGGCACACACACTTTCCTTTGTACATACATATGAAAATACAGAGATATTGAACAACATTTATGACAATCATGTAGCAACAGTAATCATAATTAGCAAGCAACCATGTTTCACTTACTTATCAAACATACAAGAACTTTCCTCCCGCTCATCTGCCGGCTCTGTTTGTCAACAACACACTCACTTCCATTGTCGCTTATGTATTTGTGTTGTCGCTTTTGTATTTGTGTTGTAACTTTTGTATTTGTGTTGTGGCTTTTGCATTTGTGTTGTGGCTTTTGCGTTGTAGCTTTTGCGTTTGTGTTGAACCATCTCAGCCACCATACCTTTTGGATGATCTGGAACACTGACTGTGACAGTGCCAGACCTCGCTAATGCTCTTGTGGCTTAATGGGAGTAGATCCCTGCAGCCAACATTTTGTGGAAAGCTTTCACAAAGGCTGTTATAGCATCAAATTAACGCCTACGTTTTTTACAAGTTACATATTTTACAATCACATATGGGTGTAATGTTCAGGTGTCCTCGTACTTTTGTCAATGCAGTCTGCTTTGACATCCTTTAACCACGTGTAGTTCACTTGCTGATATAAAGCTGAATGTTACAAATGTATATGAGCATGCATAACTAACTAGTAACAGGTTGGTAAGGGTTGAGAACATAATAAGAAAAAAAAGTAGTCAACCTATCAAAGAATATAACAAAATCATCAAGATTTTACAATGCAGCATATTAAGTGTAGCACCTTGTCAGCGGGAGTAAGCCGTGTCCAGGGTTTGTCTGCCCGCCGGTCATAATCCTTGGCGTCCGTTACCTCCACATACTCGTTAAAACGCAGGATCCTGCGAGCGACAAGCTCTGCCACTGTAGGCCTCACACTCAGCTACACACACACACACACACACACACACACACACACACACACACACACACACGTTGGACAATAAACATCAAAAATCAAGAATGGTCTTCATGTTTTTCTTTTTAGTTAGTTATATTAAAGTCTTACATACTGTACATGCCTATATGCTTATGTTTCATTTTATTATTGTACCCTATATTGATTATGTAAAAGGTTTCTGGGAAGCAAATGTCATCTATAATCACAAGCGCTAGAGACAGAAAGCAGCCAACTTCTCCACTGAAAGTTGCAGTTCTATCTGTGTCCACTAGAGGGGCTGATCTCTCCGCACGAAGCATCTTTTCTGCCTCCTCACGTGACTTATAAGGTGGGGCAAAACATTAGCAACTAAATATAGACTCACAGTGTCATTTCTGTTCTTTCTGTGTGTGTGTGTATGTGCGCGTGTGTGTGTGTGTGTGTGTGTGTGGTTTGTGGTTTACAGTACCTTTCTGGAGAGTCTTCTTTTAATCTCTTGCTTAGCTTCTTGCTCCTCTGTTTCATTCTTTTCTGCATGCAGAGAACCAAGAGAGTCATTTCACGCCTACTGTGTCTGCAACGAGCTTCTGCTTCTAATTATAACAGCAAGATGTGATCCCCCTATATTAAAGTGTGTCCATGGATGTGAAGCAACAGCTAAAGGGGAAGTTGTGTCCTTTGCTTTCTTCTAGAGACAGAATGTAGCCTAAGAGTTACATCTGTAATGCATTCTCTCTTAGTCAAATAGAAGCCGTCTGAGATTTGCAGCACAGAAACCACAGTCACCTAATTCCTCCTTCCCATAATCAGAACAACTGTGTAGCACTACTTTTTTCTTTCTTTTTCTCTTCCTAAATGAAATGTCACTCAATAAATCTCCGTCATCCTGGTCTTCATGCTGTACACATCAGAGGCTGGCTTTATTTTACCTGTGTTATGACCAGACTGAGGCTGTGTTACACTGTGAACCATGACACTTAAAAGTATCAACCGCTCCAGATGGATGCCATGCACTGAAGTTGCAAACCAACTGGTTGCAAATTCTTGGTGCAAAAGTAAATGCATCCTAACTTTCTCTAGAAACACTCTTTATGTCAATAGATCAGTATCGCTACACCAGTCAGTTGCGAAGGTGAAAGTTCATCCTAGCAGTTTAACAGCTGTTGTATATTTAATGTGTTTAGTAACAGCCTCAAAGTACTGAATGTGTCCATTCATGGATAAACTGTAGTCACAAAGGGATGAACATGATCAGAAACCATGTTCAGATATCTTCAAGTTCTTTTGTAGTCATGTTATACTGTTGGGTATGTAACAACTTGTGATGTGTCCAACTATGTATTAAAATATTTCTAAATTTGAATTTCCTGTGTTGTAGTATCCACTGACTGCAAACCAGTGATTGTGGGCTGCTATTTTCTATTTACTTTCCAGTTAGCATAATGCATATTTACTCAGTCTTTAGTAGGAGAAAAAGCAGTTTGAACTGGTTCAGTTAGGCCAGGGGCAAAATGACTTTGAAATTATAATACATAAGGCTTAAATGCTTCTTTTAGGTCTCTAAAATGCAAAGTTGGTGCAAAAACAAGCCAGCAAACCCTCCAGCAGAATGATTTAGGCCCTGCTGGGTAGCATTACACACAAATGTCATTGACCATTTCACAGAGTCTATTTAACATTTATCGGGGCTAGTCTTTAGTGTGTATTGTGCACAATAAAGCCCAACTAACTGACCTGAACTAACTTTTATTAATGTGGTGTACTGTGAACAAAAGAAAGGAGAAAAAATAAATAAATAAATAAACTATAAATGTCTATAAACCCAATTTTGAGGCAGTCTGTAAAGTAATACAGGCATCCGTGTGACTGAGCACAGCACAACATCAGTTCAATGTAGGAGACATAAAGTACAGCTTCTAATAGACTGTAACTCATAATTTAAAACAGACATATGATCTGTCTCAGCTATCAGATTATTAAGACAAACAAGGTTGTATCGGGCAATCTGTTGCTGTCACAGCTGGAACACCACAATAACCTGGAACCTCTCATTTCTTGCTCAGATATGGAACTTTATGTTAGACAGAGACATATTGTTTTGCAATAATGACCTACGTAGACCTTCTCTTTGTGTGAAGAATAAAAATGACCGCTTGACAGAAAATGAAATCAGAATTGGCGAGAACATTTTATGAGTCACTTTTACTAAAGCCATAATGAATGAATGTGCATCTTTAGAAACATGTTATACTGCAGGAAACTACTACAACAAAAGCAATTTTTTAAGCAAATCCTATCTCGGGATATCGTTCGCTAATGTCAAGCTTGAGAGATAAGACCAGGGCTGCATATTGCATCAGTGCTTATTATCTCTTCCCGTGTTACTACATTTTTCACTGGCATGTAAACACATTCCTACTACTGTATGTATCAGATGAGGTTGTGCAACACTGTCAGCATGCTTAGCATTTAAAATGTGTTGGGTATGAATGAAAATGTGGCAAGTTTGAAAATTAAAGAAGCAGCAACTGCACACACATTTCCATGCAACCATATTTACTTTTTGTGATATTACTATTCAAGTTTCTAAACATCACGATAACCATAAACGTGTATCCCATCACCACTCAGTTTAATAGTATATGTCAGAAACTTACGCCTGAGGATGTTTCTCTGCTCCAGCTCCTCTGTGGTGGGTCTTTGGCTCAGGCGCCTGAAAAGAGAAAACTGTTTTCACGTACTTTTCTACAAAGAGCAGATAATAGTTGATTTAAACATCACACTGACTTTAGAAAAAAAATAATATATATATACACTTTCTTTTACACCCTTTTCTTGTTGTTAATCCAAAAGGCTGTTTGCCACCAGCCTTTCCTCCTTATCTGGTAGAAAAGGCCAAACTAAACTTCAGCACAGATTTTTACTGTGCAACATTTGTACCAGTACACCGCCCAAAACTACACCAAAAAATAATTAACCTTCTCTGTTATTACCCCCACAGCTCCGCGAAAATCTAATATGAAAATTCACACCCAGCTACATTTTCACAGCATGCTGAGCGTGTGTGAATGGGAGTGTGTACCTGACTAGTTTGGAGCCTATTTTCTGGCGAAGCTCATTTCTCTCCGTCTCGGAGCTCCGCGGCAGAATGTTTTTCTCTTCCAGCTCTCTCTTGCTGGGTCGGTTCCCCAGCTTGATGTTTAGGGTGTCTCGTCGGCGGATCTTAATGGCCAGAGCGCCTGGAACAGAGACGCAACAGGGAGAACTAGTCACAGGCTTCTTAGGGGCCTTGAAACAACCTGCATGGACAATTAAGATGCAACCACAGTAATGGCAGCATGTTTACGTCCACTGACAATCCAGATTAGCCTACAGCTAAAAATGTCAGCCGTTTAGGGGATTCTAGAGCCGGCATGCTTAGCATTTACTATCATGACATCCTCAAAGTCACTATGGTCTGTTCTTAATGTTTCAGTGCTTAACTGAACCCTAAATGATACTTAAGAACACCGGCCCGGTTTATACCACAAACTGCAGGTGCACATGACTGACTTGGAATGCACAAATTGTGTGAAAGTACAAGAGGAACCTAATGAACTAGTGACTCAGTGTACTCTCAAGAGCATGCATCACTGTGTCAAAAGTAAATAAAAACCTAGAGCTGCTCGTGCTTTCCAGTTTTTAGCCAGCGTTTACAAAATAAATAAATGCCATGTACAAGGAGCTTCTCTAAAATATCCGTACGAGTTCTGCAGGCGACATTGGCGTTTTTCTGTGGCTCTCCATTATTGTGTGATGTGTTACAAAACTAATGCCATACTGGTTGTGTACTCGTCTTCCTCCTCGTCTTCCTCCTCGTCGCGGTACAGGATTGGTCCATCAGAGTCAGAGTCGCTAGTTTGGCCGTCTCTCGGCCTATCAGGGATCACCGTCACCACGGCCTGCTCCGTGTTCACACTGAGGCCCTGTGGCTTTTCAGCGTGGCCTTCTGCAGACCTGCAGGAAAAAACAACAAGACAAATCCTGAGATCTGTGTTACTGCATACAATGAATTAAAATGAGAGATTGTCAATCATCATTTCAGCACTTGTGTGACTACAGTAAGACTACTGTGTAGATATTTAATGTACTCTATAAAAAGTATAAGAAATGACATGCAGAGAAGATAAACATAAGGAATGTTTCACCAACTCTCATGTCCTTACTACATTTTTACCTCCGGCTGTTCTCCACAGCAGGCTCTGTTTCTCCTTTCTTCTTTTCTTCTTCTCCTCCCTCCCCTCCCGTTCTCCCCCGTTTCTCCCCATGTGAGCTGCTGTCCGTCCGTCCCTCTGTGAAGGAAGTGTCCTCTGTAGCAGTGTTGATATGTGGAGGCTGGACAGCGGGTTCAGGAGCCATACCATTGTGGGTGTCCTCACTCGCAGTAGAGGCATTGGGATCAGATTTAGACTCTAGATCAGGTTGAGAAGCAGCCTGAGTTCCATCTGCCTCATTGCCTGAGGCTTTAGATGAGGCTGGCTTGGTGTCTGAGGAAAGGGGCGAGGATTTTAACTCCCCAGGCTGGCATGGAGTCTCTGCAGGGGCCTTTTGGGGTACGTGGGAAGAGATGGGAGTGTTTGATTTCCGGTTGCTCCTTGCATCAGTCCCCTCAGTTTGTGCTGCAGAGTCCTTTGATGCACGAGAATGAGGGATGGAGGTGTGGGTGTTTTTTGTTGTGAATCCTGTCTTCTTTGGATGGGAGGATTTGGCTGAGGAGAAGCAGGAGCAGGAGAAAGAGGGAAGGGAAAAATTAGACTTTTTCTTTCCTCCAGGTACTCTAGTTTCCTCCCACAGAAGAAATGCAGGTTACGTTAACAAAAACTCAATTGTCTGCAGTAAAGTCCAGCTCAGATCACATTAAGGCATATTTCTTTGCAGTCAAAATATATACACTGTTAAGAATCTTTTTTATTATTAAAAAGGTAGGAAAAAAAGGTGTTTGAGGAAATATCAGAAATGCTCCTTTTTGTCTCAACTGTCTGAAGGGGCGTGTCTGTGTGTGTGATTGACAGCAGGCTTAGCTCCGGTGGGGGAACAAGAGAAAAAGTTGATAAACTGCAGCAAACAAGTCATGGGCAGACAGCATGTTGTTTTAAGTATAACTGAAGAGTAAGGACCACACCAACATCTAATCATGAAACTAAAAAAATATAAAATATAAGTTTCTCTTCTCGTTTCTGATTTTTACACAAACGAGAACACAGCGCATATTATTTACAGAGCAGATGTGTATGCTGTAGCAGAAAAAAAACTAACTTTAATTTCTGTATGTCCATAGGGCTGCAACTAATGATTGTTTTAATTACTTAATCCATTATCATAGAATATTTTTCAAATTAATCTTTTGATTGTTTAGGCTGTGAAATGCCAGATAATTGGAAATATTCTTGAAAATAATTAAAAAATATTCACACTGACAATTGTATGTCACTGACTAATCAATTAATATGCTAATCATTTTGGCCCTAATCTACAGTATATATGCATTCAAAAATTAGTAAGAAACTAAGCAGAAAAAGCAGTAAGAAATTGCTCTATTAAAACTTGCTGGCAGCCATAATATTCCAGTATTAGAATAACCATCATTAAAACTGCAACAAATATAGAATACCTAAGGTAATACTGACTGAAGTAGTCCTATAAAAGTCTGTGGAGTGTCTTTGTGTACTGGTGAAAGCAGCCTGAGGAAAGGAATGTACTTAAAATACTATTCAAACACTAATGAAACAAAAAACAAAAAATGTACAGAGCCCTTCAGGAAAGACTCCATGATCATCACATGCAATATACTGGCTGTGGTCTCTGTGCTGCTTAGTTCCAACATGCTGTAAGTTACAAAAGTACACACACAAACACTGAATGAATGGTGATGATCATGCTCTAGGATCATGCCATCAATGAAAACCACATGAGCTTGTTTTTTGAGGACCATGCTACACTGATCTCAGTCACACTCGTGTGTGTGCGCACACACACACACACACACACACACACACACACACACACACACACACACACACCTCTTCTAATCAGGAAAGGACACTATCAAGAGGGAGAGTCAGGGGAATACTATTTTGTATCCACTTGACAGAAGCTTCACTAACGAACGATCAATCGATCGATCGTCAAGCTTCTGTCAAGTGGATCGATCGATCGATCGAGAGACATAGATACTTTATTGATCCCCAAGGGGAAATTCAAGATTGTACATGGCGCTGTGGTTTACACGTGCAGACAGCTTTATAGTGAATCTTCACTCCCGTCAAATATTTAAAAATACAAGCATATTTTCCATGCAGAGAGGCACGCAGGCAAGAACACTGACAGGCAAACTGACTTCAGTCTCAACTAACTTACCAATCCCCCGACTAGTGTTGTTAGTGCTCCGTGGGTTAGCTTTAGCTTGAGTGGATGAGACTGTCTTGCCTGTGGTTTTAGCAGTCTTTTTATTCCCCGAAGCAGCGTCTTTGTGCTTGGTTGTGGCTGAAGTGCCACCCAAAGGTTTGGAAGAGGCGGGCAGAGTGGCACTTTGCTGTTTTTTAGCTTGAACGTCTCGAGGTCGCACCTGTTTTGCCCGGGCGAGGGATTTAGTATCGCACCTCTCTGAGCAGATAAGTGAATGCAGAAAGGTATTTAGAGGTTAAAATAGGGATTGAAAGTGAGATAAAAGACACACTTCTGTGCAAACAGATGCACAAGTGTACTTGCAGATGAGCAAAGAAAGAGATACTGAAAGATAAGAGGTGAGTTGGACAGAGCTGTTGATAATGAGAGGCAATGTCTGATCTGTTAGTCTTGGGTATCTTTTATTTAGGATTGTATCAAATGAATAATGTATAAGGCTTGGGATATGACAGAAAAAAACACCCATTAATCTTCCCCATCCTCCACTGTGAAGGCATGTGTGTTCAGTTACTGTATTCGCAGTGCTTGTTGCCTGTGCCTTTCTGATTATTGACAAATCCACAAACAAATGGCTCTGAGTTCAATGCTAACATGGTTGAGATGACAGCACAACACTTAAGCAGCATCAGACAGAAGAACAGTAGCCTGTCTCCTGAGGGAGAGGGAGGCATTAGGAGATGGCTACTGCTCTGTTCAGACTGTGAATGCCTTATACAGGCTGATATGATGGGAATATCTATTTGAACACATTAGACCCTGTCAGAGATCCCACAGAGGATTTAATGTCAGCCAGAAAACTGCTGCGGATACAAATGCATTCCATGGAAGTTATATCAATGTGGATACAGTATATCTCCATGTTCCAGAAAAAAAATCTATAAACTTGGAGCATATAACCCAGTTTTATGTTTGAGGCGTAAAGTATTTTCATGATCATTCTTGGCAAAACTGGAGAGAAAGAGCCTCTTTGTAACTCTTTTTTTTCCTCATCCTCTAATTTTGCCACTTGTATTTTCCTTCTCTGTGGGTACGCCAATTTCTTGTTTCAACAAACATTGTGGCAATATCCATATCTCTGTGGTGGCTTTCACATTGTGAGTGTTGTCCTTGGGATAAATGTGCCTGTATTCACACAGTAACAATTAGCCACTTTTTTGAAAATGAAAGTTTGAATTCAATTCAAGAACAAGACAAACCCCTGAATAAAGTAATTTCTCATTGACGTTCATAACATACCAGTGAGACACTATTATTCCAGGTCTAATAGTGCGTTCCAATTGTTCTCAGGACTCGGATTTTCCGAGGTCAAAGTTGGAAACACGCCCCCCCCGACCTCAGCTTTCCGAGGTCGGAACTCGGACAACCTCGCAGAAGCGGGAGTTCAAAATCCAACATGGCTGCCCCCTGTATCAACAGTTGTGAAAAGCTACAGTAAAATAAAGTTATAAGCACTTCTGTCTTATTTGTGTCTCACTAAATCAGTAAGGCATGTTCAACTTCTATCTGTGGACATGTTGTTACGCTGTTTTTATGCAGAAAAAACAGCAAAATGCGTTGTTATCAACTGGTATAGCCAACAATAGCTAACCGGGCTAGAGCTAATGAAAACAATGAAAATCCGACTTTTAAATGGAACGCATTCAACTCGGGTGTGACGTCATTCCGAGGTAAATGGAACGCACTATAAAGCCTCAACTAGTACAGAGATCCAAAAGTTGAGGACAACAAGAAGCCAGAGATTACAGGTCACAGAATGACAAAAGCTCATGTTAGACACAGTAACTCATCCAGAAGTTACCTGTTTTGTCCTCAGTGTTGATGGGCCCGGTGGCCTGTTCCTCCAGCGTTGTTTCTGGAGACTCAATGTCAACTTTGACCTCCTCTGATGTCACACTAGATGTGGCGTGGCCATTCAGATTTTCACTGCTGATCGTTTCATCTAGAAGAGATAAAAACAGTTAACAGCATAACTGAAATCCTCTGCTTTACTTTTTAAGAGATGTTCAGTTGCTCGAAAGCAGATAAAAGCAGAGGTCAAACCTTTGAGAGCTGCATTTACTGGCAACGGGCAAATGTAATCACATTTAACAAAGCTGGACTTAAAGTGTAAAGGACAGTGAAAAACAGGAAGAAAAACAGATTTAAAATGTTTAGGGCTGTGTAATTACAGCTCCATCACGGTCAAATCACATCACGTCAATTCATCTTAAATGCTTTATGGCAGCATGTTTTTCATTCCCAAAATAACAATAATAATGTCTGAGATTAGACGATAATGGTGGAGTGTGTAGATTCGGCAGCCAGTAGCTCCCTCAAAGTTTGCTGCATGTTTTACATAGTTTGTTCATTTAATCCTATGTTCTATTTTATTGCCTTTTTTATTGTTTCATTCTATTCTAATTTAAATATTTGTTATACATTTTCAGTGTGTGTAATGTGGAGGGAGCTGCAACTGCATTTCACTGTGCAATCCTGTATTGTATAATGACAATAAAGCTGAACCTTGAACCTGGGATAAGTGTAAATGAATAAATGAATAAAGAAACATGAGAATGAATGGTCAGACAAACCTTGGTCAGGGATGAGAACTCCTTTCTTGATGAGCTCCTCCCTCGTTTGTCTGGTGGAGATTTTTCTCTCAAGAACTGAAAGGTTAACAAAATCAAGGCCTTTCATCTCGTCTTTTAGCTACAGTAATCAATTGACAGAATTCTACAAAAAGCATTGCTCAATAGCTACTATCCTCTTCTTATTGCTAAATCCTCATTGCACATGACAGCAGCACCACATATCGAGTCATAGATGAGGAACTAAGCCAGGAAACTAAGCCAATTTTGCTGTTTTTCTATAAAACTTCTTGAAAATAGGATCATACGGAATCAATCAGTCTTGTACACAGCTGAGACACAGAATGAGCATGCTCAGAGTTGTCACAGTTAGAGCTAAAATAATGAATTATTAGTGAATTAATCAATTAGTCGGTCATCAAACAAATAATCTGCAACCATTTAGATAATAAACATTTTCTGATTTCAACTTCTCAAATGTGAGAATTTTGTGCTTTTCTTCGTCCTATGTGACATTGAACTGAATAGGTTTGTGTTTCAGACAGATTGTTGGATACAACAAGAAATCTGAAGAAATCACCGCCCTCTGGGACATAAAATGGGCATCTTTTACCATTTGCTTGATTGTCAGAAAAGAATAATTAGATGCAGCCCTACACACCAAGCTTAGATTGGTTTTGCACATCCATAAAGACAAATAAGACTGAACAATGTTACATTTAGATTTCAATGTCCATGTTTGTTTTCACTTCCAAATACATGGTTTAAATAACAGAGTTTAAACATTTTAATAAAGGCTACACCTGGAAGCTATGAAGAAAAAGAGTGTCTGCTTTTTGTATGTAATTCTGTCCATTTTTATTTCCCAGCCAACACTTCAAGAATGAATCAGTGAGAGCTACAAACAAACCAAACACTGATCCTGATCACACCACATGTTCAGCAGAAATCCAAAAATGCAAGCCATGATGTTGTTGTTGACTGAGGAGCCACCATTTGTTCATACGTCTCTCTCACACACACACACACACACACACACACACACACACACACACACACCCCCTACCTTTGGAAAGATCCTGGAACTTGTCGCTGGTCTTCTTCTTCCTCCACTTCCAGGGTTTGAACAGTTTTCCTAGTGATGACAGCTTGCCTCGCGGCTGCCGTGATGCAGGGGCATTCTGGGTATTGCCGGCGCTGTCCACCACTACGTCACAGCTGGCCAGTGATGATGATTTCTCCAACCCATCAACTGCAAGACACACATGCAAAAACATAACACAAGCAAGGACTACAGTTCCCTATATGCACCAGATGAAGGTATTGTGATACATGGAGATGTACAACATCATATCATATAAATAAACAACATAATGTATTCTTGACTTGAATGTGTTCGGGAACACTAGGTCCAGATTAATATTAAGCAAACAAAGCCTTCTTTTCACTCGCTCATACTGCAAATACCTGACTAGTTTCATTATTATCCCTGTTATTACAGGAAATATGGGCAAATCACAGGGTAACTCATGATACACTAGTATCAGGATATCTTGCCCACATTGCTATTCAGGTCCCAATGCGTCTTTTATGTACTACAAGAGTTAATTTAGCCTACAGGATTCAAGATATTTAACAAGATAGGAAACAATAGGAAAAAAACGGCTACACAAAATCTTGACTTTCGTCTAATAGTTATTGCTTTTGTCTTGCAAAATACTGGAAATAATTATCTCTGTATGCCCCTTAAAATGAATAAACAATTTGAGAAGACCCCTCTTTGGTTGAACTGCTCAATGCTCATAGATGTATGCACTCAATATATGATTTGATTTAAAGGATTAAGGTAAGCGAAAGAAAAAAGACTGGAAACTATTGTCATGGACTATATCGCTCTACATTGCTGCATTAATCACTTGTTTTACTCAGCTTTCAATGGCTAAATACTGCAGGAATATTATTTCTAACTCTTAGCAGTATTTGCTGTGTGTTCTTGTGTGTATATATATATGTGTGTGTGTGTGTGTGTGTGTGTGTGTGTGTGTGTGTGTGTGTGTGTGTGTGTGTGTCTTGGCTAGATCCCTGTCCTTCCACAACTCCTCCTCTTCCTGTTGAAAGATTAGAAGTCCTGTGAACTCTCTGGAAGACTGCAGACACTGTGTGGCTGGTGTGTGTTTGCGTGTGCGTGTGTGTGTGTGTGTGTGTGTGTGTGTGTGCGCGCGCGCATGCCGGAACCTTACAGAGGAAAGAGAGGTGGTGTGTGATTCTTCAGATTGAAGCAGAGGAAGGTTTTTGTTTTTCCAGCTACATTGCAGCTACTGCTGAATCGCCCAAGCCTCCTGACTGTAGGGATACCAGCAGACTTTAACAGTTTATAATCTCTGCATAAACATTTTAAGTACTTTTTCCTTCACTCTCATAATTTGTACCCTGAAATTACTAAATTAATGTCAAGTTATTGTAGCTGCTAGGAACTGAAGTTTGTGTCACTGGCTTGTCTGATCAGTTAGGGAGAGTGTGGACAGCAGGTTAGCAACTGTGTTTCAGTGTACAGGTGCCCTCGAATGACTGAATTAAAAGAGTACTTGACTGATTTAGCATTACACTCCTATGACATTGTTGGAATGCAGCAGAATCATAATTAGTCTTTTATCGTCTTTTTCCTTGTTAAAAAATCCATGGTGTTATGTTAGTAGAGGCTAATGTAGCCTCGAGCTGCAAGCCTCAAGCAGAGATGAGGAGCGTGCTACAGAGGTTAAATAGTTTACTCCTGATACCTGCAGGGCTTTATATTGCAATAGTCATCCTACAAATGCAGGATTTAAAAATGGGATGTCTCTTTTTGCACAAATCTATGGGATTTGTTGGATGTCATCTTATTTCTACTGATCA